>NW_027553398.1:0-39508 GCF_045843805.1 Urocitellus parryii
AACCGTTCCTTTGCAGTAACCGTTTTCATGTTTAGGTTTCACTCTGTTATCTCCTATATGGATACATGTATTTGGAACTCTAAATCAAACACGGTTTGTGCTAGCTCTTTGAAACTTGGCACAATAATGTAGTTCCAAGTTCGATGGCTATGGTTTGTGTTCTATTGAAGTAGCCGCAAGCAGAGACTGACGAGAATCACTTTCATTGAAAGGGGTTGCCAAGCTTCCAAAAATACTATGAGTTTCCTGAAATCTCACCAAACATTTTTTCACCAATCTTGATGATACTTGCAGGTAATGATCAGTAATCCAATCACACTTGGCTCACCAAATTTCGTTCTTCTAGGTTAAACCGTTCCTTTGCAGTAACCGTTTTCATGTTTAGGTTTCACTCTGTTTTCTCCTTTATGGATACATGTAGTTGGAACTCTAAATCAAACACGGTAAATCATTTCTTCCATTTGTATGATCTTGCATTGCCCCTCCTTTCCTCTTATATGACATTTTGTATAACCCTGAGGATCGCCTTCCATTTCCATGCAATTTCCCTTCTCACTCCCTTTCCCTCCCACCTCTCATCCCTGTTTAATGTAAATCTTCTTCTCAAGCTCTTCGTCCCTACCCTGTCCTTGTTTACTCCCCTTATATCAAAGGATTCATTTGGCATTTGTTTTTTAAAGATTGACTAGCTTCACTTAGCATAATCTTCTCTAATGCCATCCATTTTCCTCCAAATTCCATGATTTTGTCATTTTTTAATGCAAGACAAGATAATACAAATGGAAGAAATGATTTACAGTGGAAGGGTAGAGAAAGAAAAGGGGAGGGGAGGGGAGGGGAGGGGAGGGGAGGGGAGGGGGGATAGTAGAGAATAGGACAGACAGCAGAATACATCAGACACTAGAAAGGCAATATGTCAAGCAATGGAAGGGAAACTGATATGATACAGCAATTTGCATATGGGGTAAACGGGGGAGTTCATAATCCACGTGAATCAAACTGTGTAATATGATGTATTAAGAACTATGTAATGAAATGAACGACCAATAAAAAAAATAAAAATAAAAATAAATCAAACACGGTTTGTGCTAGCTCTTTGAAACTTGGCACAATAATGTAGTTCCAAGTTCTATGGCTATGGTTTGTGTCCTATTGAAGTAGCCCCAAGCAGAGACTGACGAGAATCACTTTCATTGAAAGGGGTTGCCAAGCTTCCAAAAAACTACGAGTTTCTTGAAATCTCAGCAAACATTTTTTCACCCAATCTTGATGATACTTGCAGGTAATGATCAGTAATCCAATCACACTTGGCTCACCAAATTTCGTTCTTCTAGGCTAAACCGTTCCTTTGCAGTAACCGTTTACATGTTTAGGTTTCACTCTGTTTTCTCCTATATGGATACATGTAGTTGGAACTCTAAATCAAACACGGATAGTGCTAATTCTTTGAAACTTGGCACAATAATGTAGTTCCAAGTTCTATCGCTATGGTTTGTGTCCTATTGAAGTAGCCCCAAGCAGAGACTGACGAGAATCACTTTCATTGTAAGGGGTTGCAAGCTTCCAAAAAACTACGAGTTTCCTGAAATCTCAGCAAACATTTTTTCACCCAATCTTGATGATACTTGCAGGAAATGATCAGTACACCAATCCCACTTGGCTCACCAAATTTCGTTCTTCTAGGTTAAACCGTTCCTTTGCAGTAACCGTTTTCATGTTTAGGTTTCACTCTGTTTTCTCCTATATGGATACATGTAGTTGGAACTCTAAATCAAACGCGGTTTGTGCTAGCTCTTTGAAACTTGGCACAATAATGTAGTTCCAAGTTCTATGGCTATGGTTTGTGTCCTATTGAAGTAGCCCGAAGCAGAGACTGACGAGAATCACTTTCATTGAAAGGGGTTGCCAAGCTTCCAAAAAAAACTACGAGTTTCTTGAAATCTCAGCAAACATTTTTTCACCAATCTTGATGACACTTGCAGGTAATGATCAGTAATCCAATCACACTTGGCTCACCAAATTTCGTTCTTCTAAGTTAAACCGTTCCTTTGCAGTAACCGTTTTCATGTTTAGGTTTCACTCTGTTATCTCCTATATGGATACATGTATTTGGAACTCTAAATCAAACACGGTTTGTGCTAGCTCTTTGAAACTTGGCACAATAATGTAGTTCCAAGTTCGATGGCTATGGTTTGTGTTCTATTGAAGTAGCCGCAAGCAGAGACTGACGAGAATCACTTTCATTGAAAGGGGTTGCCAAGCTTCCAAAAATACTACGAGTTTCCTGAAATCTCACCAAACATTTTTTCACCAATCTTGATGATACTTGCAGGTAATGATCAGTAATCCCAATCACACTTGGCTCACCAAATTTCGTTCTTCTAGGTTAAACCGTTCCTTTGCAGTAACCGTTTTCATGTTTAGGTTTCACTCTGTTTTCTCCTTTATGGATACATGTAGTTGGAACTCTAAATCAAACACGGTAAATCATTTCTTCCATTTGTATGATCTTGCCTTGCCCCTCCTTTCCTCTTATATGACATTTTGTATAACCCTGAGGATCGCCTTCCATTTCCATGCAATTTCCCTTCTCACTCCCTTTCCCTCCCACCTCTCATCCCTGTTTAATGTAAATCTTCTTCTCAAGCTCTTCGTCCCTACCCTGTCCTTGTTTACTCCCCTTATATCAAAGGATTCATTTGGCATTTGTTTTTTAAAGATTGACTAGCTTCACTTAGCATAATCTTCTCTAATGCCATCCATTTTCCTCCAAAATTCCATGATTTTGTCATTTTTTAATGCAAGACAAGATAATACAAATGGAAGAAATGATTTACAGTGGAAGGGGTAGAGAAAGAAAAGGGAGGGGAGGGGAGGGGAGGGGAGGGGAGGGGAGGGGGGATAGTAGAGAATAGGACAGACAGCAGAATACATCAGACACTAGAAAGGCAATATGTCAAGCAATGGAAGGGAAACTGATATGATACAGCAATTTGCATATGGGGTAAACGGGGGAGTTCATAATCCACGTGAATCAAACTGTGTAATATGATGTATTAAGAACTATGTAATGAAATGAACGACCAATAAAAAAAAATAAAATAAAAATAAATCAAACACGGTTTGTGCTAGCTCTTTGAAACTTGGCACAATAATGTAGTTCCAAGTTCTATGGCTATGGTTTGTGTCCTATTGAAGTAGCCCCAAGCAGAGACTGACGAGAATCACTTTCATTGAAAGGGGTTGCCAAGCTTCCAAAAAACTACGAGTTTCTTGAAATCTCAGCAAACATTTTTTCACCCAATCTTGATGATACTTGCAGGTAATGATCAGTAATCCAATCACACTTGGCTCACCAAATTTCGTTCTTCTAGGCTAAACCGTTCCTTTGCAGTAACCGTTTACATGTTTAGGTTTCACTCTGTTTTCTCCTATATGGATACATGTAGTTGGAACTCTAAATCAAACACGGATAGTGCTAATTCTTTGAAACTTGGCACAATAATGTAGTTCCAAGTTCTATCGCTATGGTTTGTGTCCTATTGAAGTAGCCCCAAGCAGAGACTGACGAGAATCACTTTCATTGTAAGGGGTTGCAAGCTTCCAAAAAACTACGAGTTTCCTGAAATCTCAGCAAACATTTTTTCACCCAATCTTGATGATACTTGCAGGAAATGATCAGTACACCAATCCCACTTGGCTCACCAAATTTCGTTCTTCTAGGTTAAACCGTTCCTTTGCAGTAACCGTTTTCATGTTTAGGTTTCACTCTGTTTTCTCCTATATGGATACATGTAGTTGGAACTCTAAATCAAACGCGGTTTGTGCTAGCTCTTTGAAACTTGGCACAATAATGTAGTTCCAAGTTCTATGGCTATGGTTTGTGTCCTATTGAAGTAGCCCGAAGCAGAGACTGACGAGAATCACTTTCATTGAAAGGGGTTGCCAAGCTTCCAAAAAAAACTACGAGTTTCTTGAAATCTCAGCAAACATTTTTTCACCAATCTTGATGACACTTGCAGGTAATGATCAGTAATCCAATCACACTTGGCTCACCAAATTTCGTTCTTCTAAGTTAAACCGTTCCTTTGCAGTAACCGTTTTCATGTTTAGGTTTCACTCTGTTATCTCCTATATGGATACATGTATTTGGAACTCTAAATCAAACACGGTTTGTGCTAGCTCTTTGAAACTTGGCACAATAATGTAGTTCCAAGTTCGATGGCTATGGTTTGTGTTCTATTGAAGTAGCCGCAAGCAGAGACTGACGAGAATCACTTTCATTGAAAGGGGTTGCCAAGCTTCCAAAAATACTACGAGTTTCCTGAAATCTCACCAAACATTTTTTCACCAATCTTGATGATACTTGCAGGTAATGATCAGTAATCCAATCACACTTGGCTCACCAAATTTCGTTCTTCTAGGTTAAACCGTTCCTTTGCAGTAACCGTTTTCATGTTTAGGTTTCACTCTGTTTTCTCCTTTATGGATACATGTAGTTGGAACTCTAAATCAAACACGGTAAATCATTTCTTCCATTTGTATTATCTTGCCTTGCCCCTCCTTTCCTCTTATATGACATTTTGTATAACCCTGAGGATCGCCTTCCATTTCCATGCAATTTCCCTTCTCACTCCCTTTCCCTCCCACCTCTCATCCCTGTTTAATGTAAATCTTCTTCTCAAGCTCTTCGTCCCTACCCTGTCCTTGTTTACTCCCCTTATATCAAAGGATTCATTTGGCATTTGTTTTTTAAAGATTGACTAGCTTCACTTAGCATAATCTTCTCTAATGCCATCCATTTTCCTCCAAATTCTATGATTTTGTCATTTTTTAATGCAAGACAAGATAATACAAATGGAAGAAATGATTTACAGTGGAAGGGGTAGAGAAAGAAAAGGGGAGGGGAGGGGAGGGGAGGGGAGGGGGGATAGTAGAGAATAGGACAGACAGCAGAATACATCAGACACTAGAAAGGCAATATGTCAAGCAATGGAAGGGAAACTGATATGATACAGCAATTTGCATATGGGGTAAACGGGGGAGTTCATAATCCACGTGAATCAAACTGTGTAATATGATGTATTAAGAACTATGTAATGAAATGAACGACCAATAAAAAAAAATAAAATAAAAATAAATCAAACACGGTTTGTGCTAGCTCTTTGAAACTTGGCACAATAATGTAGTTCCAAGTTCTATGGCTATGGTTTGTGTCCTATTGAAGTAGCCCCAAGCAGAGACTGACGAGAATCACTTTCATTGAAAGGGGTTGCCAAGCTTCCAAAAAACTACGAGTTTCTTGAAATCTCAGCAAACATTTTTTCACCCAATCTTGATGATACTTGCAGGTAATGATCAGTAATCCAATCACACTTGGCTCACCAAATTTTCGTTCTTCTAGGCTAAACCGTTCCTTTGCAGTAACCGTTTACATGTTTAGGTTTCACTCTGTTTTCTCCTATATGGATACATGTAGTTGGAACTCTAAATCAAACACGGATAGTGCTAATTCTTTGAAACTTGGCACAATAATGTAGTTCCAAGTTCTATCGCTATGGTTTGTGTCCTATTGAAGTAGCCCCAAGCAGAGACTGACGAGAATCACTTTCATTGTAAGGGGTTGCAAGCTTCCAAAAAACTACGAGTTTCCTGAAATCTCAGCAAACATTTTTTCACCCAATCTTGATGATACTTGCAGGAAATGATCAGTACACCAATCCCACTTGGCTCACCAAATTTCGTTCTTCTAGGTTAAACCGTTCCTTTGCAGTAACCGTTTTCATGTTTAGGTTTCACTCTGTTTTCTCCTATATGGATACATGTAGTTGGAACTCTAAATCAAACGCGGTTTGTGCTAGCTCTTTGAAACTTGGCACAATAATGTAGTTCCAAGTTCTATGGCTATGGTTTGTGTCCTATTGAAGTAGCCCGAAGCAGAGACTGACGAGAATCACTTTCATTGAAAGGGGTTGCCAAGCTTCCAAAAAAAACTACGAGTTTCTTGTAATCTCAGCAAACATTTTTTCACCAATCTTGATGACACTTGCAGGTAATGATCAGTAATCCAATCACACTTGGCTCACCAAATTTCGTTCTTCTAAGTTAAACCGTTCCTTTGCAGTAACCGTTTTCATGTTTAGGTTTCACTCTGTTATCTCCTATATGGATACATGTATTTGGAACTCTAAATCAAACACGGTTTGTGCTAGCTCTTTGAAACTTGGCACAATAATGTAGTTCCAAGTTCGATGGCTATGGTTTGTGTTCTATTGAAGTAGCCGCAAGCAGAGACTGACGAGAATCACTTTCATTGAAAGGGGTTGCCAAGCTTCCAAAAATACTACGAGTTTCCTGAAATCTCACCAAACATTTTTTCACCAATCTTGATGATACTTGCAGGTAATGATCAGTAATCCAATCACACTTGGCTCACCAAATTTCGTTCTTCTAGGTTAAACCGTTCCTTTGCAGTAACCGTTTTCATGTTTAGGTTTCACTCTGTTTTCTCCTTTATGGATACATGTAGTTGGAACTCTAAATCAAACACGGTAAATCATTTCTTCCATTTGTATTATCTTGCCTTGCCCCTCCTTTCCTCTTATATGACATTTTGTATAACCCTGAGGATCGCCTTCCATTTCCATGCAATTTCCCTTCTCACTCCCTTTCCCTCCCACCTCTCATCCCTGTTTAATGTAAATCTTCTTCTCAAGCTCTTCGTCCCTACCCTGTCCTTGTTTACTCCCCTTATATCAAAGGATTCATTTGGCATTTGTTTTTTAAAGATTGACTAGCTTCACTTAGCATAATCTTCTCTAATGCCATCCATTTTCCTCCAAATTCTATGATTTTGTCATTTTTTAATGCAAGACAAGATAATACAAATGGAAGAAATGATTTACAGTGGAAGGGGTAGAGAAAGAAAAGGGGAGGGGAGGGGAGGGGAGGGGAGGGGAGGGGAGGGGGGATAGTAGAGAATAGGACAGACAGCAGAATACATCAGACACTAGAAAGGCAATATGTCAAGCAATGGAAGGGAAACTGATATGATACAGCAATTTGCATATGGGGTAAACGGGGGAGTTCATAATCCACGTGAATCAAACTGTGTAATATGATGTATTAAGAACTATGTAATGAAATGAACGACCAATAAAAAAAATAAAATAAAAATAAATCAAACACGGTTTGTGCTAGCTCTTTGAAACTTGGCACAATAATGTAGTTCCAAGTTCTATGGCTATGGTTTGTGTCCTATTGAAGTAGCCCCAAGCAGAGACTGACGAGAATCACTTTCATTGAAAGGGGTTGCCAAGCTTCCAAAAAACTACGAGTTTCTTGAAATCTCAGCAAACATTTTTTCACCAATCTTGATGATACTTGCAGGTAATGGTCAGTACACCAATATCACTTGGCTCACCAAATTTCGTTCTTCTAGGTTAAACCGTTCCTTTGCAGTAACCGTTTTCATGTTTAGCTTTCACTCTGTTTTCTCCTATATGGATACATGTAGTTGGAACTCTAAATCAAACACGGTTTGCGCTAATTCTTTGAAACTTGGCACAATAATGTAGTTCCAAGTTCTATCGCTATGGTTTGTGTCCTATTGAAGTATTCCGAAGCAGAGACTGACGAGAATCACTTTCATTGAAAGGGGTTGCCAAGCTTCCGTAAAACTACGAGTTTCCTGAAATCTCAGCAAACATTTTTTCACCCAATCTTGATGGTACTTTCAGGTAATGGTCAGTACACCAATCCCAATTGGCTCACCAAATTTCGTTCTTCTAGGTTAAACCGTTCCTTTGCAGTAACCGTTTACATGTTTAGGTTTCACTCTGTTTTCTCCTATATGAATACATGTAGTTGGGAACTCTAAATCAAACACGGTTTGTGCTAATTCTTTGAAACTTGGCACAATAATGTAGTTCCAAGTTCTATGGCTATGGTTTGTGTCCTATTGAAGTAGTCCCAAGCAGAGACTGACGAGAATCACTTTCATTGAAAGGGGTTGCCAAGCTTCCAAAAAACTACGAGTTTCCTGAAATCTCAGCAAACATTTTTTCTCCCAATCTTGATGATACTTGCAGGAAATGATCAGTACACCAATCCCACTTGGCTCACCAAATTTCCTTCTTCTAGGTTAAACCGTTCCTTTGCAGTAACCGTTTCCATGTTTAGGTTTCACTCTGTTTTCTCCTATATGGATACATATAGTTGGAACTCTAAATCAAACACGGTTTGTGCTAGCTCTTTGAAACTTGGCACAATAATGTAGTTCCAAGTTCTATGGCTATGGTTTGTGTCCTATTGAAGTAGTCCCAAGCAGAGACTGACGAGAAACACTTTCATTGAAAGGGGTTGCCAAGCTTCCCAAAAACTACGAGTTTCCTGAAATCTCAGCAAACATTTTTCACCAATCTTGATGATACTTGCAGATAATGATCAGTACACCAAATCCCACTTGGCTCACCAAATTTGGTTCTTCTAGGCTAAACCGTTCCTTTTTAGCAACCGTTTTCATGTTTCGGTTTCACTCTGTTTTCTCCTATATGGATACATGTAGTTGGAACTCTAAATCAAACACGGTTTGTGCTAATTCTTTGAAACTTGGCACAATAATGTAGTTCCAAGTTCTATGGCTATGGTTTGTGTCCTATTGAAGTAGCCCCAAGCAGAGACTGACGAGAATCACTTTCATTGAAAGGGGTTGCCAAGCTTCCAAAAAAACTACGAGTTTCCTGAAATCTCACCAAACATTTTTTCACCAATCTTGATGATACATGCAGGTAATGATCAGTAATCCAATCCCACTTGTCTCACCAAATTTCGTTCTTCTAAGTTAAACCATTCCTTTGCAGTAACCGTTTTCATGTTTAGGTTTCACTCTGTTTTTCTCCTATATGGATACATGTAGTTGGAACTCTAAATCAAACGCGGTTTGTGCTAGCTCTTTGAAACTTGGCAAAATAATGTAGCTCCAAGTTGTATCGCTATGGTTTGTGTCCTATTGAAGTAGCCCCAAGCAGAGACTGACGAGAATCACATTCATTGAAAGGGGTTGCCAAGCTTCCAAAAAACTACGAGTTTCCTGAAATCTCAGCAAACATTTTTTCACCCAATCTTGATGATACTTGCAGGTAATGATCAGTACACCAATCCCACTTGGCTCACCAAATTTCGTTCTTCTAGGTTAAACCGTTCCTTTGCAGTAACCGTTTTCATGTTTAGGTTTCACTCTGTTTTCTCCTATATGGATACATGTAGGTGGAACTCTAAATCAAACGCGGTTTGTGCTAGCTCTTTGAAACTTGGCAAAATAATGTAGCTCCAAGTTGTATCGCTCTGTTTCGTGTCCTATTGAAGTAGCCACAAGCAGAGACTGACGAGAATCACATTCATTGAAATTGGTTGCCAAGCTTCCAAAAAACTACGAGTTTCCTGAAATCTCAGCAAACATTTTTTCACCCAATCTTGATGATACTTGCAGGTAATGATCAGTACACCAATCCCACTTGGCTCACCAAATTTCATTCTTCTAGTTAAACGGTTCCTTTGCAGTAACCGTTTTCATGTTTAGGTTTCACTCTGTTTTCTCCTATATGGATACATGTATTTGGAACTCTAAATCAAACGCGGTTTGTGCTAGCTCTTTGAAACTTGGCACAATAATGTAGTTCCAAGTTCTATCGCTATGGTTTGTGTCCTATTGAAGTAGCCCCAAGCAGAGACTGACGAGAATCACATTCATTGAAAGGGGTTGCCAAGCTTCCAAAAAACTACGAGTTTCCTGAAATCTCAGCAAACATTTTTTCACCCAATCTTGATGATACTTGCAGGTAATGATCAGTACACCAATCCCATTTGGCTCACCAAATTTGGTTCTTCTAGGTTAAACAGTTCCTTTGCAGTAACCGTTTTCATGTTTAGGTTTCACTCTGTTTTCTCCTATATGGATACATGTAGTTGGAACTCTAAATCAAACACGGTTTGTGCTAGCTCTTTTGAAACTTGGCACAATAATGTAGTTCCAAGTTCTATGGCTATGGTTTGTGTTCTATTGAAGTAGCCGCAAGCAGAGACTGACGAGAATCACTTTCATTGAAAGGGGTTGCCAAGCTTCCAAAAATACTACGAGTTTCCTGAAATCTCACCAAACATTTTTTTCACCAATCTTGATGATACTTGCAGGTAATGATCAGTAATCCAATCACACTTGGCTCACCAAATTTTCGTTCTTCTAGGTTAAACCGTTCCTTTGCAGTAACCGTTTTCATGTTTAGGTTTCACTCTGTTTTCTCCTATATGGATACATGTAGTTGGAACTCTAAATCAAACACGGTAAATCATTTCTTCCATTTGTATTATCTTGTCTTGCCCCTCCTTTCCTCTTATATGACATTTTGTATAACCCTGAGGATCGCCTTCCATTTCCATGCAATTTCCCTTCTCACTCCCTTTCCCTCCCACCTCTCATCCCTGTTTAATGTAAATCTTCTTCTCAAGCTCTTCGTCCCTACCCTGTCCTTGTTTACTCCCCTTATATCAAAGGAGTCATTTGGCATTTGTTTTTTAAAGATTGACTAGCTTCACTTAGCATAATCTGCTCTAATGCCATCCATTTTCCTCCAAATTCTATGATTTTGTCATTTTTTAATGCAAGACAAGATAATACAAATGGAAGAAATGATTTACAGTAGAAGGGGTAGAGAAAGAAAAGGGAGGGGAGGGGAGGGGAGGGGAGGGAGGGGAGGGGGATAGTAGAGAATAGGACAGACAGCAGAATACATCAGACACTAGAAAGGCAATATGTCAAGCAATGGAAGGGAAACTGATATGATACAGCAATTTGCATATGGGGTAAAAGGGGGAGTTCATAATCCACGTGAATCAAACTGTGTAATATGATGTATTAAGAACTATGTAATGTTATGAACGACCAATAAAAAAAAATAAATCAAACACGGTTTGTGCTAGCTCTTTGAAACTTGGCACTATAATGTAGTTCCAAGTTCTATCGCTATGGTTTGTGTCCTATTGAAGTAGCCCCAAGCAGAGACTGACGAGAATCACTTTCATTGAAAGGGGTTGCCAAGCTTCCAAAAAACTACGAGTTTCCTGAAATCTCAGCAAACATTTTTTCTCCCAATCTTGATGATACTTGCAGGTAATGATCAGTACACCAATCCCACTTGGCTCACCAAATTTCCTTCTTCTAGGTTAAACCGTTCCTTTGCAGTAACCGTTTTCATGTTTAGGTTTCACTCTGTTTTCTCCTATATGGATACATATAGTTGGAACTCTAAATCAAACACGGTTTGTGCTAGCTCTTTGAAACTTGGCACAATAATGTAGTTCCAAGTTCTATGGCTATGGTTTGTGTCCTATTGAAGTAGTCCCAAGCAGAGACTGACGAGAAACACTTTCATTGAAAGGGGTTGCCAAGCTTCCCAAAAACTACGAGTTTCCTGAAATCTCAGCAAACATTTTTTCACCAATCTTGATGATACTTGCAGATAATGATCAGTACACCAATCCCACTTGGCTCACCAAATTTCGTTCTTCTAGGTTAAACCGTTCCTTTTTAGCAACCGTTTTCATGTTTAGGTTTCACTCTGTTTTCTCCTATATGGATACATGTAGTTGGAACTCTAAATCAAACACGGTTTGTGCTAATTCTTTGAAACTTGGCACAATAATGTAGTTCCAAGTTCTATCGCTATGGTTTGTGTCCTATTGAAGTAGCCAAAAGCAGAGACTGACGAGAATCACTTTCATTGAAAGGGGTTGCCAAGCTTCCCAAAAACTACGAGTTTCCTGAAATCTCAGCAAACATTTTTTCACCAATCTTGATGATACTTGCAGATATTGATCAGGACACGAATCAGACTTGGCTCAAAAAATTTCGTTCTTCTAGGTTAAACCGTTCCTTTTTAGCAACCGTTTTCATGTTTAGGTTTCACTTTGTTTTCTCCTATATGGATACATGTAGTTGGAACTCTAAATCAAATGCGGTTTGTGCTAGCTCTTTGAAACTTGGCACAATAATGTAGCTCCAAGTTGTATCCCTATGGTTTGTGTCCTATTGAAGTAGCCCCAAGCAGAGACTGACGAGAATCACATTCATTGAAAGGGGTTGCCAAGCTTCCAAAAAACTACGAGTTTCCTGAAATCTCAGCAAATATTTTTTTCACCCAATCTTGATGATACTTGCAGGTAATGATCAGTACACCAATCCCACTTGGCTCACCAAATTTCGTTCTTCTAGGTTAAACCGTTCCTTTGCAGTAACCGTTTTCATGTTTAGGTTTCACTCTGTTTTCTCCTATATGGATACATGTAGTTGGAACTCTAAATCAAACGCGGTTTGTGCTAGCTCTTTGAAACTTGGCAAAATAATGTAGCTCCAAGTTGTATCGCTATGGTTTGTGTCCTATTGAAGTAGCCCCAAGCAGAGACTGACGAGAATCACATTCATTGAAAGGGCTTGCCAAGCTTCCAAAAAACTACGAGTTTCCTGAAATCTCAGCAAACATTTTTTCACCCAATCTTGATGATACTTGCAGGTAATGATCAGTACACCAATCCCACTTGGCTCACCAAATTTCGTTCTTCTAGGTTAAACCGTTCCTTTGCAGTAACCGTTTTCATGTTTAGGTTTCACTCTGTTTTCTCCTATATGGATACATGTATTTGGAACTCTAAATCAAACGCGGTTTGTGCTAGCTCTTTGAAACTTGGCAAAATAATGTAGCTCCAAGTTGTATCGCTATGTTTCGTGTCCTATTGAAGTAGCCACAAGCAGAGACTGACGAGAATCACATTCATTGAAATTGGTTGCCAAGCTTCCAAAAAACTACGAGTTTCCTGAAATCTCAGCAAACATTTTTTCACCCAATCTTGATGATACTTGCAGGTAATGATCAGTACACCAATCCCACTTGGCTCACCAAATTTCATTCTTCTAGGTTAAACGGTTCCTTTGCAGTAACCGTTTTCATGTTTAGGTTTCACTCTGTTTTCTCCTATATGGATACATGTATTTGGAACTCTAAATCAAACACGGTTTGTGCTAGCTCTTTGAAACTTGGCACAATAATGTAGTTCCAAGTTCTATCGCTATGGTTTGTGTCCTATTGAAGTAGCCCCAAGCAGAGACTGACGAGAATCACATTCATTGAAAGGGGTTGCCAAGCTTCCAAAAAACTACGAGTTTCCTGAAATCTCAGCAAATATTTTTTCACCCAATCTTGATGATACTTGCAGGTAATGATCAGTACACCAATCCCACTTGGCTCACCAAATTTGGTTCTTCTAGGTTAAACCGTTCCTTTGCAGTGACCGTTTTCATGTTTAGGTTTCACTCTGTTTTCTCCTATATGGATACATGTATTTGGAACTCTAAATCAAACACGGTTTGTGCTAGCTCTTTGAAACTTGGCACAATAATGTAGTGCCAAGTTCTATGGCTATGGTTTGTGTCCTATTGAAGTAGCCCCAAGCAGAGACTGACGAGAATCACTTTAATTGAAAGGGGTCGCCAAGCTTCCAAAAAAACTACGAGTTTCCTGAAATCTCACCAAACATTTTTTCACCAATCTTGATGATACTTGCAGGTAAGGATCAGTAATCCAATCCCACTTGGCTCACCAAATTTCATTCTTCTAGGTTAAACCGTTCCTTTGCAGTAACCGTTTTCATGTTTAGGTTTCACTCTGTTTTCTCCTATATGGATACATGTAGTTGGAACTCTAAATCAAACACGGTTTGTGCTAGCTCTTTGAAACTTGGCACAATAATGTAGTTCCAAGTTCTATGGCTATGGTTTGTGTTCTATTGAAGTAGCCGCAAGCAGAGACTGACGAGAATCACTTTCATTGAAAGGGGTTGCCAAGCTTCCAAAAATACTACGAGTTTCCTGAAATCTCACCAAACATTTTTTCACCAATCTTGATGATACTTGCAGGTAATGATCAGTAATCCAATCACACTTGGCTCACCAAATTTCGTTCTTCTAGGTTAAACCATTCCTTTGCAGTAACCGTTTTCATGTTTAGGTTTCACTCTGTTTTCTCCTATATGGATACATGTAGTTGGAACTCTAAATCAAACACGGTAAATCATTTCTTCCATTTGTATTATCTTGTCTTGCCCCTCCTTTCCTCTTATATGACATTTTGTATAACCCTGAGGATCGCCATCCATTTCCATGCAATTTCCCTTCTCACTCCCTTTCCCTCCCACCTCTCATCCCTGTTTAATGTAAATCTTCTTCTCAAGCTCTTCGTCCCTACCCTGTCCTTGTTTACTCCCCTTATATCAAAGGAATCATTTGGCATTTTTTTTTTAAAGATTGACTAGCTTCACTTAGCATAATCTGCTCTAATGCCATCCATTTTCCTCCAAATTCTATGATTTTGTCATTTTTTAATGCAAGACAAGATAATACAAATGGAAGAAATGATTTACAGTAGAAGGGGTAGATAAAGAAAAGGGGAGGGGAGGGGAGGGGAGGGGAGTGGAGGGGAGGGGGGGATAGTAGAGAATAGGACAGACAGCAGAATACATCAGACACTAGAAAGGCAATATGTCAAGCAATGGAAGGGAAACTGATATGATACAGCAATTTGCATATGGGGTAAAAGGGGGAGTTCATAATCCACGTGAATCAAACTGTGTAATATGATGTATTAAGAACTATGTAATGTTATGAACGACCAATAAAAAAAAAATAAATCAAACACGGTTTGTGCTAGCTCTTTGAAACTTGGCACTATAATGTAGTTCCAAGTTCTATCGCTATGGTTTGTGTCATATTGAAGTAGCCCCAAGCAGAGACTGACGGGAATCACTTTCATTGAAAGGGGTTGCCAAGCTTCCAAAAAACTACGAGTTTCCTGAAATCTCAGCAAACATTTTTTCTCCCAATCTTGATGATACTTGCAGGTAATGATCAGTACACCAATCCCACTTGGCTCACCAAATTTTCTTCTTCTAGGTTAAACCGTTCCTTTGCAGTAACCGTTTTCATGTTTAGGTTTCACTCTGTTTTCTCCTATATGGATACATATAGTTGGAACTCTAAATCAAACACGATTTGTGCTAGCTCTTTGAAACTTGGTACAATAATGTAGTTCCAAGTTCTATGGCTATGGTTTGTGTCCTATTGAAGTAGTCCCAAGCAGAGACTGACGAGAAACACTTTCATTGAAAGGGGTTGCCAAGCTTCCAAAAAACTACGAGTTTCCTGAAATCTCAGCAAACATTTTTTCACCAATCTTGATGATACTTGCAGATATTGATCAGGACACGAATCAGACTTGGCTCAAAAAATTTCGTTCTTCTAGGTTAAACCGTTCCTTTTTAGCAACCGTTTTCATGTTTAGGTTTCACTTTGTTTTCTCCTATATGGATACATGTAATTGGAACTCTAAATCAAACGCGGTTTGTGCTAGCTCTTTGAAACTTGGTAAAATAATGTAGCTCCAAGTTGTATCGCTATGGTTTGTGTCCTATTGAAGTAGCCCCAAGCAGAGACTGACGAGAATCACATTCATTGAAAGGGGTTGCCAAGCTTCCAAAAAACTACGAGTTTCCTGAAATCTCAGCAAACATTTTTTCACCCAATTTTGATGATAAATGCACGTAATGATCAGTACACCAATCCCACTTGGCTCACCAAATTTCGTTCTTCTAGGTTAAACCGTTCCTTTGCAGTAACCGTTTTCATGTTACGGTTTCACTCTGTTTTCTCCTATATGGATACATGTATTTGGAACTCTAAATCAAACGCGGTTTGTGCTAGCTCTTTGAAACTTGGCAAAATAATGTAGCTCCAAGTTGTATCGCTATGTTTCGTGTCCTATTGAAGTAGCCACAAGCAGAGACTGACGAGAATCACTTTCATTGAAATTGGTTGCCAAGCTTCCAAAAAACTACGAGTTTCCTGAAATCTCAGCAAACATTTTTTCACCCAATCTTGATGATACTTGCAGGTAATGATCAGTACACCAATCCCACTTGGCTCACCAAATTTCATTCTTCTAGGTTAAACGGTTCCTTTGCAGGAACCATTTTCATGTTTAGGTTTCACTCTGTTTTCTCCTATATGGATACATGTAGTTGGAACTCTAAATCAAACGCGGTTTGTGCTAGCACTTTGAAACTTGGCACAATAATGTAGTTCCAAGTTCTATCGCTATGGTTTGTGTCCTATTGAAGTAGCCCCAAGCAGAGACTGACGAGAATCACATTCATTGAAAGGGGTTGCCAAGCTTCCAAAAAACTACGAGTTTCCTGAAATCTCAGCAAACATTTTTTCACCCAATCTTGATCATACTTGCAGATAATGATCAGTACACCAATCAGACTTGGCTCACCAAATTTCGTTCTTCTAGGTTAAACCGTTCCTTTTTAGCAACCGTTTTCATGTTTAGGTTTCACTCTGTTTTCTCCTATATGGATACATGTAGTTGGAACTCTAAATCAAACACGGTTTGTGCTAGCTCTTTGAAACTTGGCACAATAATGTAGTTCCAAGTTCTATGGCTATGGTTTGTGTCCTATTGAAGTAGTCCCAAGCAGAGACTGACGAGAATCACATTCATTGAAAAGCTTTGCCAAGCTTCCCAAAAACTACGAGTTTCCTCAAATCTCAGCAAACATTTTTTCACCCAATCTTGATAATACTTGCAGATAATGATCAGTACACCAATCAGACTTGGCTCACCAAATTTCGTTCTTCTAGGTTAAACCGTTCCTTTTTAGCAACCGTTTTCATGTTTAGGTTTCACTCTGTTTTCTCCTATATGGATACATGTAGTTGGAACTCTAAATCAAACACGGTTTGTGCTAGCTCCTTGAAACTTGGCACAATAATGTAGTTCCAAGTTCTATGGCTATGGTTTGTGTCCTATTGAAGTAGCCCCAAGCAGAGACTGACGAGAATCACATTCATTGAAATTGGTTGCCAAGCTTCCAAAAAACTACGAGTTTCCTGAAATCTCAGCTAACATTTTTTCACCCATCTTGATGATACTTGCAGATAATGATCAGTACACCAATCAGACATGGCTCAAAAAATTTCGTTCTTCTAGGTTAAACCGTTCCTTTGCAGTAACCGTTTTCATGTTTAGGTTTCACTCTGTTTTCTCCTATATGGATACCTGTAGCTGGAACTCTAAATAAAACACGGTTTGTGCTAATTCTTTGAAACTTGGCACAATAATGTAGTTGCAAGTTCTATCGCTATGGTTTGTGTCCTATTGAAGTAGCCCCAAGCAGAGACTGACGAGAATCACTTTCATTGAAAGGGGTTGCCAAGCTTCCAAAAAAACTACGAGTTTCCTGAAATCTCACCAAAAATTTTTTCACCAATCTTGATGATACTTGCAGGTAATGATCAGTAATCCAATCACACTTGGCTCACCAAATTTCGTTCTTCTAGGTTAAACCGTTCCTTTGCAGTAACCTTTTCATGTTTAGGTTTCACTCTGTTTTCTCCTATATGGATACATGTATTTGGAACTCTAAATCATACACGGTTTGTGCTAGCTCTTTGAAACTTGGCACAATAATGTAGTTCCAAATTCTAAGGCTATGGTTTGTGTCCTATTGAAGTAGCCCCAAGCAGAGACTGACGAGAATCACTTTCAATGAAAGGGGTTGCCAAGCTTCCAAAAAACTACGAGTTTCCTGAAATCTCAGCAAACATTTTTTCACCATTCTTGATGATACTTGCAGATAATGATCAGTATACCAATCCCACTTGGCTCACCAAATTTCGTTCTTCTAGGTTAAACCGTTCCTTTGCAGTAACCGTTTTCATGTTTAGGTTTCACTCTGTTTTCTCCTATATGGATACATGTAGTTGGAACTCTAAATCAAACACGGTTTGTGCTAGCTCCTTGAAACTTGGCACAATAATGTAGTTCCAAGTTCTATGGCTATGGTTTGTGTCCTATTGAAGTAGCCCCAAGCAGAGACTGACGAGAATCACTTTCATTGAAAGGGTTTGCCAAGCTTCCCAAAAACTACGAGTTTCCTGAAATCTCAGCAAACATTTTTTCACCCAATCTTGATGATACTTGCAGGTAATGATCAGTACACCAATCCCACTTGGCTCACCAAATTTCGTTCTTCTAGGCTAAACCATTCCTTTGCAGTAACCGTTTTCATGTTTAGGTTTCACTCTGTTTTCTCCTATATGGATACATGTATGTGGAACTCTAAATCAAACGCGGTTTGTGCTAGCTGTTTGAAACTTGGCACAATAATGTAGTTCCAAGTTCTATCGCTATGGTTTGTGTCCTATTGAAGTAGCCCCAAGCAGAGACTGACGAGAATCACATTCATTGAAAGGCTTTGCCAAGCGACCAAAAAACTACGAGTTTCCTGAAATCTCAGCAAACATTTTTTCACCCAATCTTGATCATACTTGCAGGTAATGATCAGTACACCAATCCCACTTGGCTTACCAAATTTCGTTCTTTTAGGTTAAACCGTTCCTTTGCAGTAACCGTTTTCATGTTTAGGTTTCACTCTGTTTTCTCCTATATGGATACATGTAGTTGGAACTCTAAATCAAACACGGTTTGTGCTAGCTCCTTGAAACTTGGCACAATAATGTAGTTCCAAGTTCTATGGCTATGGTTTGTGTCCTATTGAAGTAGTCCCAAGCAGAGACTGACGAGAATCACTTTCATTGAAAGGGGTTGCCAAGCTTCCCAAAAACTACGAGTTTCCTGAAATCTCAGCAAACATTTTTTCACCAATCTTGATGATACTTGCAGATAATGATCAGTAACACCAATCAGACTAGCTCAAAAAATTTCGTTCTTCTAGGTTAAACCGTTCCTTTTTAGCAACCGTTTTCATGTTTAGGTTTCACTCTGTTTTCTCCTATATGGATACATGTAGTTGGAACTCTAAATCAAACGCGGTTTGTGCTAGCTCTTTGAAACTTGGCACAATAATGTAGTTCCAAGTTCTATGGCTATGGTTTGTGTCCTATTGAAGTAGCCCCAAGCAGAGACTGACGAGAAACACATTCATTGAAATTGGTTGCCAAGCTTCCAAAAAACTACGAGTTTCCTGAAATCTCAGCAAACATTTTTTCACCCAATCTTGATGATCCTTGCAGGTAATGATCAGTACACCAATCCCACTTGGCTCACCAAATTTCGTTCTTCTAGGTTAAACCGTTCCTTTGCAGTAACCGTTTTCATGTTTAGGTTTCACTCTGTTTTCTCCTATATGGATACATGTAGGTGGAACTCTAAATCAAACGCGGATTGTGCTAGCTCTTTGAAACTTGGCACAATAATGTAGTTCCAAGTTCTATCGATATGGTTTGTGTCCTATTGAAGTAGCCCCAAGCAGAGACTGACGTGAATCACATTCATTGAAAGGGGTTGCCAAGCTTCCAAAAAAAGTACGAGTTTCCTTAAATCTCACCAAAAATTTTTTCACCAATCTGGATGATACTTGCAGGTAACGATCAGTAATCCAATCACACTTGGCTCACCAAATTTCGTTTTTCTAGGTTAAACCGTTCCTTGCCGTAACCGTTTTCATGTTTAGGTTTCACTCTGTTTTCTCCTATATGCATACAGGTATTTGGAACTCTAAATCAAACACGGTTTGTGCTAATTCTTTGAAACTTGGCACAATAATGTAGTTCCAAGTTCTATCGCTATGGTTTCTGTCCTATTGAAGTAGCCCCAAGCAGAGAGTGACGAGAATCACTTTCATTGAAAGGGGTTGCCAAGCTTCCCTAAAACTACGAGTTTCCTGAAATCTCAGCAAACATTTTTTCACCCAATCTTGATGATACTTGCAGGTAATGATCAGTAATCCAATCACACTTGGCTCACCAAATTTCGTTCTTCTAGGTTGAACCGTTCCTTTGCAGTAACCGTTTTCATGTTTAGGTTTCACTCTGTTTTCTCCTATATGGATACATGTAGTTGGAACTCTAAATCAAACACGGTTTGTGCTTGCTCTTTGAAACTTGGCACAATAATGTAGTTCCAAGTTCTATGGCTATGGTTTGTGTCCTATTGAAGTAGCCCCAAGCAGAGACTGACGAGATCACTTTCATTGAAAGGGGTTGCCAAGCTTCCAAAAAAACTACGAGTTTCCTGAAATCTCAGCAAACATTTTTTCACCAATCTTGATGATACTTGCAGGTAACGATCAGTAATCCAATCACACTTGGCTCACCAAATTTCGTTCTTCTAGGTTAAACCGTTCCTTTGCCGTAACCGTTTTCATGTTTAGGTTTCACTCTGTTTTCTCCTATATGGATACATGTAGTTGGAACTCTAAATCAAACACGGTTTGTGCTAATTCTTTGAAACTTGGCACAATAATGTAGTTCCAAGTTCTATCGCTATGGTTTGTGTCCTATTGAAGTAGCCCGAAGCAGAGACTGACGAGAATCACTTTCATTGAAAGGGGTTGCCAAGCTTCCGTAAAACTACGAGTTTCCTGAAATCTCAGCAAACATTTTTTCACCCAAACTTGATGATACTTGCAGGTAATGATCAGTACACCAATCCCACTTGGCTCACCAAATTTCGTTCTTCTAGGTTAAACCGTTCCTTTGCAGTAACCGTTTTCATGTTTAGGTTTCACTCTGTTTTCTCCTATATGGATACATGTATGTGGAACTCTAAATCAAACGCGGTTTGTGCTAGCTGTTTGAAACTTGGCACAATAATGTAGTTCCAAGTTCTATCGCTATGGTTTGTGTCCTATTGAAGTAGCCCCAAGCAGAGACTGACCAGAATCACTTTCATTGAAAGGGGTTGCCAAGCTTCCGTAAAACTATTAGTTTCATGAAATCTCAGCAAACATTTTTTCACCCAATCTTGATGATACTTGCAGGTAATGATCAGTACACCAATCCCACTTGGCTCACCAAATTTCGTTCTTCTAGGTTAAACCGTTCCTTTGCAGTAACCGTTTACATGTTTAGGTTTCACTCTGTTTTCTCCTATATGGATACATGTAGTTGGAACACTAAATCAAACACGGTTTGTGCTAGCTCTTTGAACCTTGGCACAATAATGTAGTTCCACGTTCTATGGCTATGGTTTGTGTCCTATTGAAGTAGCCACAAGCAGAGACTGACGAGAATCACATTCATTGAAATTGGTTGCCAAGCTTCCAAAAAACTACGAGTTTCCTGAAATCTCAGCAAACATTTTTTCACCCAATCTTGATGATACTTGCAGGTAATGATCAGTACACCAATCCCACTTGGCTCACCAAATTTCGTTCTTCTAGGTTAAACCGTTCCTTTGCAGTAACCATTTTCATGTTTAGGTTTCACTCTATTTTCTCCTATATGGATACATGTAGTTGGAACTCTAAATCAAAGACGGTTTGTGCTAGCTCTTTGAAACTTGGCACAATAATGTAGTTCCAAGTTCCATCGCTATGGTTTGTGTCCTATTGAAGTAGCCCGAAGCAGAGACTGACGAGAATCACTTTAATTGAAAGGGGTTGCCAAGCTTCCAAATAACTACGAGTTTCCTGAAATCTCAGCAAACATTTTTTCACCCAATCTTGATGATACTTGCAGGTAATGATCAGTACACCAATCCCACTTGGCTCACCAAATTTCGTTCTTCTAGGTTAAACCGTTCCTTTGCAGTAACCGTTTTCATGTTTAGATTTCACTCTGTTTTCTCCTATATGGATACATGTAGTTGGAACTCTAAATCAAACACGGTTTGTGCTAGCTCTTTGAAACTTGGCACAATAATGTAGTTCCAAGTTCTATGGCTATGGTTTGTGTCCTATTGAAGTAGCCCCAAGCAGAAACTGACGAGAATCACATTCATTGAAATTGGTTGCCAAGCTTCCAAAAAACTACGAGTTTCCTGAAATCTCAGCAAACATTTTTTCACCCAATCTTGATGATACTTGCAGGTAATGATCAGTACACCAATCCCACTTGGCTCACCAAATTTCGTTCTTCTAGGTTAAACCGTGCCTTTGCAGTAACCGTTTTCATGTTACGGTTTCACTCTGTTTTCTCCTATATGGATACATGTAGGTGGAACTCTAAATCAAACGCGGTTTGTGCTAGCTCTTTGAAACTTGGCACAATAATGTAGTTCCAAGTTCTATCGCTATGGATTGTGTCCTATTGAAGTAGCCCCAAGCAGAGTCTGACGAGAATCACATTCATTGAAATTGGTTGCCAAGCTTTCAAAAAACTACGAGTTTCCTGAAATCTCAGCAAACATTTTTTCACCCAATCTTGATGATACTTGCAGGTAATGATCAGTACACCAATCCCACTTGGCTCACCAAATTTCGTTCTTCTAGGTTAAACCGTTCCTTTGCAGTAACCGTTTTCATGTTTAGGTTTCACTCTGTTTTCTCCTATATGGATACATGTAGGTGGAACTCTAAATCAAACGCGGTTTGTGCTAGCTCTTTGAAACTTGGCACAATAATGTAGTTCCAAGTTCTATCGCTATGGTTTGTGTCCTATTGAAGTAGCCCCAAGCAGACACTGACGAGAATCACATTCATTGAAATTGGTTGCCAAGGTTTCAAAAAACTACTAGTTTCCTGAAATCTCAGCAAACATTTTTTCACCCAATCTTGATGATACTTGCAGGTAATGATCAGTACACCAATCCCACTTGGCTCACCAAATTTCGTTCTTCTAGGTTAAACCGTTCCTTTGCAGTAACCATTTTCATGTTTAGGTTTCACTCTATTTTCTCCTATATGGATACATGTAGTTGGAACTCTAAATCAAAGACGGTTTGTGCTAGCTCTTTGAAACTTGGCACAATAATGTAGTTCCAAGTTCTATCGCTATGGTTTGTGTCCTATTGAAGTAGCCCGAAGCAGAGATTGACGAGAATCACTTTAATTGAAAGGGGTTGCCAAGCTTCCAAATAACTACGAGTTTCCTGAAATCTCAGCAAACATTTTTTCACCCAATCTTGATGATACTTGCAGGTAATGATCAGTACACCAATCCCACTTGGCTCACCAAATTTCGTTCTTCTAGGTTAAACCGTTCCTTTGCAGTAACCGTTTTCATGTTTAGATTTCACTCTGTTTTCTCCTATATGGAGACATGTAGTTGGAACTCTAAATCAAACACGGTTTGTGCTAGCTCTTTGAAACTTGGCACAATAATGTAGTTCCAAGTTCTATGGCTATGGTTTGTGTCCTATTGAAGTAGCCCCAAGCAGAAACTGACGAGAATCACATTCATTGAAATTGGTTGCCAAGCTTCCAAAAAACTACGAGTTTCCTGAAATCTCAGCAAACATTTTTTCACCCAATCTTGATGATACTTGCAGGTAATGATCAGTACACCAATCCCACTTGGCTCACCAAATTTCGTTCTTCTAGGTTAAACCGTGCCTTTGCAGTAACCGTTTTCATGTTACGGTTTCACTCTGTTTTCTCCTATATGGATACATGTAGGTGGAACTCTAAATCAAACGCGGTTTGTGCTAGCTCTTTGAAACTTGGCACAATAATGTAGTTCCAAGTTCTATCGCTATGGATTGTGTCCTATTGAAGTAGCCCGAAGCAGAGACTGACGAGAATCACATTCATTGAAAGGGGTTGCCAAGCTTCCCTAAAACTATGAGTTTCCTGAAATCTCAGCAAACATTTTTTCACCAATCTTGATGATACTTGCAGGTAATGATCAGTACACCAATCCCACTTGGCTCACCAAATTTCGTTCTTCTAGGTTAAACCGTTCCTTTGCAGTAATTGTTTTCATGTTTAGATTTCACTCTGTTTTCTCCTATATGGATACATGTAGTTGGAACTCTAAATCAAACGCGGTTTGTGCTAGCTCTTTGAAACTTGGCACAATAATGTAGTTCCAAGTTCTATGGCTATGGTTTGTGTCCTATTGAAGTAGCCCCAAGCAGAGTCTGACGAGAATCACATTCATTGAAATTGGTTGCCAAGCTTTCAAAAAACTACGAGTTTCCTGAAATCTCAGCAAACATTTTTTCACCCAATCTTGATGATACTTGCAGGTAATGATCAGTACACCAATCCCACTTGGCTCACCAAATTTCATTCTTCTAGGTTAAACAGTTCCTTTGCAGTAACCGTTTTCATGTTTAGATTTCACTCTGTTTTCTCCTATAAGGATACATGTAGTTGGAACTCTATATCAAACGCGGTTTGTGCTAGCTCTTTGAAACTTGGCACAATAATGTAGTTCCAAGTTCTATGGCTATGGTTTGTGTCCTATTGAAGTAGCCCCAAGCAGAGACTGACGAGAATCACATTCATTGAAAGGGGTTGCCAAGCTTTCAAAAAACTACGAGTTTCCTGAAATCTCAGCAAACATTTTTTGACCCAATCTTGATGATACTTGCAGGTAATGATCAGTACACCAATCCCACTTGGCTCACCAAATTTCTTTCTTCTAGGTTAAACCGTTCCTTTGCAGTAACCGTTTTCATGTTTAGGTTTCACTCTGTTTTCTCCTATATGGATACATGTAGGTGGAACTCTAAATCAAACGCGGTTTGTGCTTGCTCTTTGAAACTTGGCACAATAATGTAGTTCCAAGTTCTATGGCTATGGTTTGTGTCCTATTGAAGTAGCCCCAAGCAGAAACTGACGAGAATCACATTCATTGAAATGGGTTGCCAAGCTTCCAAAAAACTACGAGTTTCCTGAAATCTCAGCAAACATTTTTTCACCCAATCTTGATGATACTTGCAGGTAATGATCAGTACACCAATCCCACTTGGATCACCAAATTTCGTTCTTCTAGGTTAAACCGTTCCTTTGCAGTAACCGTTTTCATGTTTAGGTTTCACTCTGTTTTCTCCTATATGGATACATGTAGTTGGAACTCTAAATCAAACATGGTTTGTGCTAGCTCTTTGAAACTTGGCACAATAATGTAGTTCCAAGTTCTATGGCTATGGTTTGTGTCCTATTGAAGTAGCCCCAAGCAGAGACTGACGAGAATCACATTCATTGAAATTGGTTGCCAAGCTTCCAAAAAACTACGAGTTTCCTGAAATCTCAGCAAACATTTTTTCACCCAATCTTGATGATACTTGCAGGTAATGATCAGTACACCAATCCCACTTGGCTCACCAAATTTCGTTCTTCTAGGTTAAACCGTTCCTTTGCAGTAACCGTTTTCATGTTTAGGTTTCACTCTGTTTTCTCCTATATGGATACATGTAGGTGGAACTCTAAATCAAACGCGGTTTGTGCTAGCTCTTTGAAACTTGGCACAATAATGTAGTTCCAAGTTCTATCGCTATGGTTTGTGTCCTATTGAAGTAGCCCCAAGCAGACACTGACGAGAATCACATTCATTGAAATTGGTTGCCAAGGTTTCAAAAAACTACGAGTTTCCTGAAATCTCAGCTAACATTTTTTCACCCATCTTGATGATACTTGCAGATAATGATCAGTACACCAATCAGACATGGCTCAAAAAATTTCGTTCTTCTAGGGTTAAACCGTTCCTTTGCAGTAACCGTTTTCATGTTTAGGTTTCACTCTGTTTTCTCCTATATGGATACATGTAGGTGGAACTCTAAATCAAACGCGGTTTGTGCTAGCTCTTTGAAACTTGGCACAATAATGTAGTTCCAAGTTCTATCGCTATGGTTTGTGTCCTATTGAAGTAGCCCCAAGCAGAGACTGACGTGAATCACATTCATTGAAAGGGGTTGCCAAGCTTCCAAAAAAACTACGAGTTTCCTGAAATCTCACCAAAAATTTTTTCACCAATCTGGATGATACTTGCAGGTAACGATCAGTAATCCAATCACACTTGGCTCACCAAATTTCGTTCTTATAGGTTAAACCGTTCCTTTGCCGTAACCGTTTTCATGTTTTGGTTTCACTCTGTTTTCTCCTATATGGATACATGTATTTGGAACTCTAAATCATACACGGTTTGTGCTAGCTCTTTGAAACTTGGCACAATAATGTAGTTCCAAATTCTAAGGCTATGGTTTGTGTCCTATTGAAGTAGCCCCAAGCAGAGACTGACGAGAATCACTTTCAATGAAAGGGGTTGCCAAGCTTCCAAAAAACTACGAGTTTCCTGAAATCTCAGCAAACATTTTTTCACCATTCTTGATGATACTTGCAGATAATGATCAGTATACCAATCCCACTTGGCTCACCAAATTTCGTTCTTCTAGGTTAAACCGTTCCTTTGCAGTAACCGTTTTCATGTTTAGGTTTCACTCTGTTTTCTCCTATATGGATACATGTAGTTGGAACTCTAAATCAAACGCGGTTTGTGCTAGCTCTTTGCAACTTGGCACAATAATGTAGTTCCAACTTCTATCGCTATGGTTTGTATCCTATTGAAGTAGCCCCAAGCAGAAACTGACGAGATTCACATTCATTGAAATTGGTTGCCAAGCTTCCAAAAAACTACGAGTTTCCTGAAATCTCAGCAAACATTTTTTGACCCAATCTTGATGATACTTGCAGGTAATGATCAGTAATCCAATCACACTTGGCTCACCAAATTTCGTTCTTCTAGGTTAAACCGTTCCTTTGCAGTAACCGTTTTCATGTTTAGGTTTCACTCTGTTTTCTCCTATATGGATACATGTATTTGGAACTCTAAATCAAACGCGGTTTGTGCTAGCTCTTTGAAACTTGGCACATTAATGTAGTTCCAAGTTCTATCGCTATGGTTTGTGTTCTATTGATGTAGCCCCAAGCAGAGACTGACGAGAATCACATTCATTGAAAGGGGTTGCCAAGCTTCCAAAAAACTATGAGTTTCCTTAAATCTCAGCAAACATTTTTTCACCCAATCTTGATGATACTTGCAGGTAATGATCAGTAAACCAATCCCACTTGGCTCACCAAATTTCGTTCTTCTAGGTTAAACCGTTCCTTTGCAGTAACCGTTTTCATGTTTAGGTTTCACTCTGTTTTCTCCTATATGGATACATGTAGTTGGAACTCTAAATCAAACACGGTTTGTGCTTGCTCTTTGAAACTTGGCACAATAATGTAGTTCCAAGTTCTATGGCTATGGTTTGTGTCCTATTGAAGTAGCCCCAAGCAGAGACTGACGAGATCACTTTCATTGAAAGGGGTTGCCAAGCTTCCAAAAAAACTACGAGTTTCCTGAAATCTCAGCAAACATTTTTTCACCAATCTTGATGATACTTGCAGGTAACGATCAGTAATCCAATCACACTTGGCTCACCAAATTTCGTTCTTCTAGGTTAAACCGTTCCTTTGCCGTAACCGTTTTCATGTTTAGGTTTCACTCTGTTTTCTCCTATATGGATACATGTAGTTGGAACTCTAAATCAAACACGGTTTGTGCTAATTCTTTGAAACTTGGCACAATAATGTAGTTCCAAGTTCTATCGCTATGGTTTGTGTCCTATTGAAGTAGCCCGAAGCAGAGACTGACGAGAATCCCTTTCATTGAAAGGGGTTGCCAAGCTTCCGTAAAACTACGAGTTTCCTGAAATCTCAGCAAACATTTTTTCACCCAAACTTGATGATACTTGCAGGTAATGATCAGTACACCAATCCCACTTGGCTCACCAAATTTCGTTCTTCTAGGTTAAACCGTTCCTTTGCAGTAACCGTTTTCATGTTTAGGTTTCACTCTGTTTTCTCCTATATGGATACATGTATGTGGAACTCTAAATCAAACGCGGTTTGTGCTAGCTGTTTGAAACTTGGCACAATAATGTAGTTCCAAGTTCTATCGCTATGGTTTGTGTCCTATTGAAGTAGCCCCAAGCAGAGACTGACCAGAATCACTTTCATTGAAAGGGGTTGCCAAGCTTCCGTAAAACTATGAGTTTCATGAAATCTCAGCAAACATTTTTTCACCCAATCTTGATGATACTTGCAGGTAATGATCAGTACACCAATCCCACTTGGCTCACCAAATTTCGTTCTTCTAGGTTAAACCGTTCCTTTGCAGTATCCGTTTACATGTTTAGGTTTCACTCTGTTTTCTCCTATATGGATACATGTAGTTGGAACACTAAATCAAACACGGTTTGTGCTAGCTCTTTGAACCTTGGCACAATAATGTAGTTCCACGTTCTATGGCTATGGTTTGTGTCCTATTGAAGTAGCCACAAGCAGAGACTGACGAGAATCACATTCATTGAAATTGGTTGCCAAGCTTCCAAAAAACTACGAGTTTCCTGAAATCTCAGCAAACATTTTTTCACCCAATCTTGATGATACTTGCAGGTAATGATCAGTACACCAATCCCACTTGGCTCACCAAATTTCGTTCTTCTAGGTTAAACCGTTCCTTTGCAGTAACCATTTTCATGTTTAGGTTTCACTCTATTTTCTCCTATATGGATACATGTAGTTGGAACTCTAAATCAAAGACGGTTTGTGCTAGCTCTTTGAAACTTGGCACAATAATGTAGTTCCAAGTTCCATCGCTATGGTTTGTGTCCTATTGAAGTAGCCCGAAGCAGAGACTGACGAGAATCACTTTAATTGAAAGGGGTTGCCAAGCTTCCAAATAACTACGAGTTTCCTGAAATCTCAGCAAACATTTTTTCACCCAATCTTGATGATACTTGCAGGTAATGATCAGTACACCAATCCCACTTGGCTCACCAAATTTCGTTCTTCTAGGTTAAACCGTTCCTTTGCAGTAACCGTTTTCATGTTTAGATTTCACTCTGTTTTCTCCTATATGGATACATGTAGTTGGAACTCTAAATCAAACACGGTTTGTGCTAGCTCTTTGAAACTTGGCACAATAATGTAGTTCCAAGTTCTATGGCTATGGTTTGTGTCCTATTGAAGTAGCCCCAAGCAGAAACTGACGAGAATCACATTCATTGAAATTGGTTGCCAAGCTTCCAAAAAACTACGAGTTTCCTGAAATCTCAGCAAACATTTTTTCACCCAATCTTGATGATACTTGCAGGTAATGATCAGTACACCAATCCCACTTGGCTCACCAAATTTCGTTCTTCTAGGTTAAACCGTGCCTTTGCAGTAACCGTTTTCATGTTACGGTTTCACTCTGTTTTCTCCTATATGGATACATGTAGGTGGAACTCTAAATCAAACGCGGTTTGTGCTAGCTCTTTGAAACTTGGCACAATAATGTAGTTCCAAGTTCTATCGCTATGGATTGTGTCCTATTGAAGTAGCCCCAAGCAGAGTCTGACGAGAATCACATTCATTGAAATTGGTTGCCAAGCTTTCAAAAAACTACGAGTTTCCTGAAATCTCAGCAAACATTTTTTCACCCAATCTTGACGATACTTGCAGGTAATGATCAGTACACCAATCCCACTTGGCTCACCAAATTTCATTCTTCTAGGTTAAACAGTTCCTTTGCAGTAACCGTTTTCATGTTTAGATTTCACTCTGTTTTCTCCTATAAGGATACATGTAGTTGGAACTCTATATCAAACGCGGTTTGTGCTAGCTCTTTGAAACTTGGCACAATAATGTAGTTCCAAGTTCTATGGCTATGGTTTGTGTCCTATTGAAGTAGCCCGAAGCAGAGACTGACGAGAATCACATTCATTGAAAGGGGTTGCCAAGCTTTCAAAAAACTACGAGTTTCCTGAAATCTCAGCAAACATTTTTTG
Organism: Urocitellus parryii; assembly: GCF_045843805.1. Taxonomy (NCBI): domain Eukaryota; kingdom Metazoa; phylum Chordata; class Mammalia; order Rodentia; family Sciuridae; genus Urocitellus; species Urocitellus parryii. Next base: position 29,613 of record NW_027553398.1, read on the forward strand.
ACCCAATCTTGATGATACTTGCAGGTAATGATCAGTACACCAATCCCACTTGGCTGACCAAATTTCGTTCTTCTAGGTTAAACCGTTCCTTTGCAGTAACCGTTTTCATGTTTAGGTTTCACTCTGTTTTCTCCTATATGGATACATGTAGGTGGAACTCTAAATCAAACGCGGTTTGTGCTTGCTCTTTGAAACTTGGCACAATAATGTAGTTCCAAGTTCTATGGCTATGGTTTGTGTCCTATTGAAGTAGCCCCAAGCAGAAACTGACGAGAATCACATTCATTGAAATGGGTTGCCAAGCTTCCAAAAAACTACGAGTTTCCTGAAATCTCAGCAAACATTTTTTCACCCAATCTTGATGATACTTGCAGGTAATGGTCAGTACACCAATCCGACATGGATCACCAAATTTCGTTCTTCTAGGTTAAACCGTTCCTTTGCAGTAACCGTTTTCATTTTTAGGTTTCACTCTGTTTTCTCCTATATGGATACATGTAGTTGGAACTCTAAATCAAACACGGTTTGTGCTAGCTCTTTGAAACTTGGCACAATAATGTAGTTCCAAGTTCTATGGCTATGGTTTGTGTCCTATTGAAGTAGCCCCAAGCAGAGACTGACGAGAATCACATTCATTGAAATTGGTTGCCAAGCTTCCAAAAAACTACGAGTTTCCTGAAATCTCAGCAAACATTTTTTCACCCAATCTTGATGATACTTGCAGGTAATGATCAGTACACCAATCCCACTTGGCTCACCAAATTTCGTTCTTCTAGGTTAAACCGTTCCTTTGCAGTAACCGTTTTCATGTTTAGGTTTCACTCTGTTTTCTCCTATATGGATACATGTAGGTGGAACTCTAAATCAAACGCGGTTTGTGCTAGCTCTTTGAAACTTGGCACAATAATGTAGTTCCAAGTTCTATCGCTATGGTTTGTGTCCTATTGAAGTAGCCCCAAGCAGACACTGACGAGAATCACATTCATTGAAATTGGTTGCCAAGGTTTCAAAAAACTACTAGTTTCCCTGAAATCTCAGCAAACATTTTTTCACCCAATCTTGATGATACTTGCAGGTAATGATCAGTACACCAATCCCACTTGGCTCACCAAATTTCGTTCTTCTAGGTTAAACCGTTCCTTTGCAGTAACCATTTTCATGTTTAGGTTTCACTCTATTTTCTCCTATATGGATACATGTAGTTGGAACTCTAAATCAAAGACGGTTTGTGCTAGCTCTTTGAAACTTGGCACAATAATGTAGTTCCAAGTTCTATCGCTATGGTTTGTGTCCTATTGAAGTAGCCCGAAGCAGAGATTGACGAGAATCACTTTAATTGAAAGGGGTTGCCAAGCTTCCAAATAACTACGAGTTTCCTGAAATCTCAGCAAACATTTTTTCACCCAATCTTGATGATACTTGCAGGTAATGATCAGTACACCAATCCCACTTGGCTCACCAAATTTCGTTCTTCTAGGTTAAACCGTTCCTTTGCAGTAACCGTTTTCATGTTTAGGTTTCACTCTGTTTTCTCCTATATGGATACATGTAGTTGGAACTCTAAATCAAACGCGGTTTGTGCTAGCTCTTTGCAACTTGGCACAATAATGTAGTTCCAACTTCTATCGCTATGGTTTGTATCCTATTGAAGTAGCCCCAAGCAGAAACTGACGAGATTCACATTCATTGAAATTGGTTGCCAAGCTTCCAAAAAACTACGAGTTTCCTGAAATCTCAGCAAACATTTTTTCACCCAATCTTGATGATACTTGCAGGTAATGATCAGTACACCAATCCCACTTGGCTCACCAAATTTCGTTCTTCTAGGTTAAACCGTTCCTTTGCAGTAACCGTTTTCATGTTTACATTTCACTCTGTTTTCTCCTATATGGATACATGTAGTTGGAACTCTAAATCAAACACGGTTTGTGCTAGCTCCTTGAAACTTGGCACAATAATGTAGTTCCAAGTTCTATGGCTATGGTTCGTGTCCTATTGAAGTAGCCCCAAGCAGAGACTGACGAGAATCACTTTCATTGAAAGGGGTTGCCAAGCTTCCCAAAAACTACGAGTTTCCTGAAATCTCAGCAAACATTTTTTCACCCAATCTTGATGATACTTGCAGGTAATGATCAGTACACCAATCCCACTTGGCTGACCAAATTTCGTTCTTCTAGGTTAAACCGTTCCTTTGCAGTAACCGTTTTCATGTTTAGGTTTCACTCTGTTTTCTCCTATATGGATACATGTAGTTGGAACTCTAAATCAAACACGGTTTGTGCTAGCTCCTTGAAACTTGGCACAATAATGTAGTTCCAAGTTCTATGGCTATGGTTTGTGTCCTATTGAAGTAGCCCCAAGCAGAGACTGACGAGAATCACTTTCATTGAAAGGGGTTGCCAAGCTTCCCAAAAACTACGAGTTTCCTGAAATCTCAGCAAACATTTTTTCACCCAATCTTGATGATACTTGCAGGTAATGATCAGTACACCAATCCCACTTGGCTCACCAAATTTCGTTCTTCTAGGCTAAACCATTCCTTTGCAGTAACCGTTTTCAAGTTTAGGTTTCACTCTGTTTTCTCCTATATGGATACATGTAGTTGGAACTCTAAATCAAACGCGGTTTGTGCTAGCTCTTTGAAACTTGGCACAATAATGTAGTTCCAAGTTCTATCGCTATGGTTTGTGTCCTATTGAAGTAGCCCCAAGCAGAGACTGACGAGAATCACATTCATTGAAAGGCTTTGCAAAGCGACCAAAAAACTACGAGTTTCCTGAAATCTCAGCAAACATTTTTTCACCCAATCTTGATCATACTTGCAGGTAATGATCAGTACACCAATCCCACTTGGCTTACCAAATTTCGTTCTTTTAGGTTAAACCGTTCCTTTGCAGTAACCGTTTTCATGTTAAGTTTCACTCTGTTTTCTCCTATATGGATACATGTAGTTGGAACTCTAAATCAAACACGGTTTGTGCTAGCTCCTTGAAACTTGGCACAATAATGTAGTTCCAAGTTCTATGGCTATGGTTTGTGTCCTATTGAAGTAGTCCCAAGCAGAGACTGACGAGAATCACTTTCATTGAAAGGGGTTGCCAAGCTTCCCAAAAACTACGAGTTTCCTGAAATCTCAGCAAACATTTTTTCACCAATCTTGATGATACTTGCAGATAATGATCAGTAACACCAATCAGACTAGCTCAAAAAATTTCGTTCTTCTAGGTTAAACCGTTCCTTTTTAGCAACCGTTTTCATGTTTAGGTTTCACTCTGTTTTCTCCTATATGGATACATGTAGTTGGAACTCTAAATCAAACGCGGTTTGTGCTAGCTCTTTGAAACTTGGCACAATAATGTAGTTCCAAGTTCTATGGCTATGGTTTGTGTCCTATTGAAGTAGCCCCAAGCAGAGACTGACGAGAAACACATTCATTGAAATTGGTTGCCAAGCTTCCAAAAAACTACGAGTTTCCTGAAATCTCAGCAAACATTTTTTCACCCAATCTTGATGATCCTTGCAGGTAATGATCAGTACACCAATCCCACTTGGCTCACCAAATTTCGTTCTTCTAGGTTAAACCGTTCCTTTGCAGTAACCGTTTTCATGTTTAGGTTTCACTCTGTTTTCTCCTATATGGATACATGTAGGTGGAACTCTAAATCAAACGCGGATTGTGCTAGCTCTTTGAAACTTGGCACAATAATGTAGTTCCAAGTTCTATCGATATGGTTTGTGTCCTATTGAAGTAGCCCCAAGCAGAGACTGACGAGAATCACATTCATTGAAAGGGGTTGCCAAGCTTCCAAAAAACTATGAGTTTCCTTAAATCTCAGCAAACATTTTTTCACCCAATCTTGATGATACTTGCAGGTAATGATCAGTAAACCAATCCCACTTGGCTCACCAAATTTCGTTCTTCTAGGTTAAACCGTTCCTTTGCAGTAACCGTTTTCATGTTTAGGTTTCACTCTGTTTTCTCCTATATGGATACATGTAGTTGGAACTCTAAATCAAACACGGTTTGTGCTTGCTCTTTGAAACTTGGCACAATAATGTAGTTCCAAGTTCTATGGCTATGGTTTGTGTCCTATTGAAGTAGCCCCAAGCAGAGACTGACGAGATCACTTTCATTGAAAGGGGTTGCCAAGCTTCCAAAAAAACTACGAGTTTCCTGAAATCTCAGCAAACATTTTTTCACCAATCTTGATGATACTTGCAGGTAACGATCAGTAATCCAATCACACTTGGCTCACCAAATTTCGTTCTTCTAGGTTAAACCGTTCCTTTGCCGTAACCGTTTTCATGTTTAGGTTTCACTCTGTTTTCTCCTATATGGATACATGTAGTTGGAACTCTAAATCAAACACGGTTTGTGCTAATTCTTTGAAACTTGGCACAATAATGTAGTTCCAAGTTTTATCGCTATGGTTTGTGTCCTATTGAAGTAGCCCGAAGCAGAGACTGACGAGAATCACTTTCATTGAAAGGGGTTGCCAATCTTCCGTAAAACTACGAGTTTCCTGAAATCTCAGCAAACATTTTTTCACCCAAACTTGATGATACTTGCAGGTAATGATCAGTACACCAATCCCACTTGGCTCACCAAATTTCGTTCTTCTAGGTTAAACCGTTCCTTTGCAGTAACCGTTTTCATGTTTAGGTTTCACTCTGTTTTCTCCTATATGGATACATGTATGTGGAACTCTAAATCAAACGCGGTTTGTGCTAGCTGTTTGAAACTTGGCACAATAATGTAGTTCCAAGTTCTATCGCTATGGTTTGTGTCCTATTGAAGTAGCCCCAAGCAGAGACTGACCAGACTCACTTTCATTGAAAGGGGTTGCCAAGCTTCCGTAAAACTATGAGTTTCATGAAATCTCAGCAAACATTTTTTCACCCAATCTTGATGATACTTGCAGGTAATGATCAGTACACCAATCCCACTTGGCTCACCAAATTTCGTTCTTCTAGGTTAAACCGTTCCTTTGCAGTAACCGTTTACATGTTTAGGTTTCACTCTGTTTTCTCCTATATGGATACATGTAGTTGGAACACTAAATCAAACACGGTTTGTGCTAGCTCTTTGAACCTTGGCACAATAATGTAGTTCCACGTTCTATGGCTATGGTTTGTGTCCTATTGAAGTAGCCACAAGCAGAGACTGACGAGAATCACATTCATTGAAATTGGTTGCCAAGCTTCCAAAAAACTATGAGTTTCCTGAATACTCAGCAAACATTTTTTCACCCAATCTTGATGATACTTGCAGGTAATGATCAGTACACCAATCCCACTTGGCTCACCAAATTTCGTTCTTCTAGGTTAAACCGTTCCTTTGCAGTAACCGTTTTCATGTTTAGATTTCACTCTGTTTTCTCCTATATGGATACATGTAGTTGGAACTCTAAATCAAACACGGTTTGTGCTAGCTCTTTGAAACTTGGCACAATAATGTAGTTCCAAGTTCTATGGCTATGGTTTGTGTCCTATTGAAGTAGCCCCAAGCAGAAACTGACGAGAATCACATTCATTGAAATTGGTTGCCAAGCTTCCAAAAAACTACGAGTTTCCTGAAATCTCAGCAAACATTTTTTCACCCAATCTTGATGATACTTGCAGGTAATGATCAGTACACCAATCCCACTTGGCTCACCAAATTTCGTTCTTCTAGGTTAAACCGTGCCTTTGCAGTAACCGTTTTCATGTTACGGTTTCACTCTGTTTTCTCCTATATGGATACATGTAGGTGGAACTCTAAATCAAACGCGGTTTGTGCTAGCTCTTTGAAACTTGGCACAATAATGTAGTTCCAAGTTCTATCGCTATGGATTGTGTCCTATTGAAGTAGCCCCAAGCAGAGTCTGACGAGAATCACATTCATTGAAATTGGTTGCCAAGCTTTCAAAAAAACTACGAGTTTCCTGAAATCTCAGCAAACATTTTTTCACCCAATCTTGATGATACTTGCAGGTAATGATCAGTACACCAATCCCACTTGGCTCACCAAATTTCATTCTTCTAGGTTAAACAGTTCCTTTGCAGTAACCGTTTTCATGTTTAGATTTCACTCTGTTTTCTCCTATAAGGATACATGTAGTTGGAACTCTATATCAAACGCGGTTTGTGCTAGCTCTTTGAAACTTGGCACAATAATGTAGTTCCAAGTTCTATGGCTATGGTTTGTGTCCTATTGAAGTAGCCCGAAGCAGAGACTGACGAGAATCACATTCATTGAAAGGGGTTGCCAAGCTTTCAAAAAACTACGAGTTTCCTGAAATCTCAGCAAACATTTTTTGACCCAATCTTGATGATACTTGCAGGTAATGATCAGTACACCAATCCCACTTGGCTCACCAAATTTCGTTCTTCTAGGTTAAACCGTTCCTTTGCAGTAACCGTTTTCATGTTTAGGTTTCACTCTGTTTTCTCCTATATGGATACATGTAGTTGGAACTCTAAATCAAACACGGTTTGTGCTAGCTCTTTGAAACTTGGCACAATAATGTAGTTCCAAGTTCTATGGCTATGGTTTGTGTCCTATTGAAGTAGCCCCAAGCAGAGACTGACGAGAATCACATTCATTGAAATTGGTTGCCAAGCTTCCAAAAAACTACGAGTTTCCTGAAATCTCAGCAAACATTTTTTCACCCAATCTTGATGATACTTGCAGGTAATGATCAGTACACCAATCCCACTTGGCTCACCAAATTTCGTTCTTCTAGGTTAAACCGTTCCTTTGCAGTAACCGTTTTCATGTTTAGGTTTCACTCTGTTTTCTCCTATATGGATACATGTAGGTGGAACTCTAAATCAAACGCGGTTTGTGCTAGCTCTTTGAAACTTGGCACAATAATGTAGTTCCAAGTTCTATCGCTATGGTTTGTGTCCTATTGAAGTAGCCCCAAGCAGACACTGACGAGAATCACATTCATTGAAATTGGTTGCCAAGGTTTCAAAAAACTACTAGTTTCCTGAAATCTCAGCAAACATTTTTTCACCCAATCTTGATGATACTTGCAGGTAATGATCAGTACACCAATCCCACTTGGCTCACCAAATTTCGTTCTTCTAGGTTAAACCGTTCCTTTGCAGTAACCATTTTCATGTTTAGGTTTCACTCTATTTTCTCCTATATGGATACATGTAGTTGGAACTCTAAATCAAAGACGGTTTGTGCTAGCTCTTTGAAACTTGGCACAATAATGTAGTTCCAAGTTCTATCGCTATGGTTTGTGTCCTATTGAAGTAGCCCGAAGCAGAGATTGACGAGAATCACTTTAATTGAAAGGGGTTGCCAAGCTTCCAAATAACTACGAGTTTCCTGAAATCTCAGCAAACATTTTTTCACCCAATCTTGATGATACTTGCAGGTAATGATCAGTACACCAATCCCACTTGGCTCACCAAATTTCGTTCTTCTAGGTTAAACCGTTCCTTTGCAGTAACCGTTTTCATGTTTAGATTTCACTCTGTTTTCTCCTATATGGAGACATGTAGTTGGAACTCTAAATCAACACGGTTTGTGCTAGCTCTTTGAAACTTGGCACAATAATGTAGTTCCAAGTTCTATGGCTATGGTTTGTGTCCTATTGAAGTAGCCCCAAGCAGAAACTGACGAGAATCACATTCATTGAAATTGGTTGCCAAGCTTCCAAAAAACTACGAGTTTCCTGAAATCTCAGCAAACATTTTTTCACCCAATCTTGATGATACTTGCAGGTAATGATCAGTACACCAATCCCACTTGGCTCACCAAATTTCGTTCTTCTAGGTTAAACCGTGCCTTTGCAGTAACCGTTTTCATGTTACGGTTTCACTCTGTTTTCTCCTATATGGATACATGTAGGTGGAACTCTAAATCAAACGCGGTTTGTGCTAGCTCTTTGAAACTTGGCACAATAATGTAGTTCCAAGTTCTATTGCTATGGATTGTGTCCTATTGAAGTAGCCCGAAGCAGAGACTGACGAGAATCACATTCATTGAAAGGGGTTGCCAAGCTTCCCTAAAACTATGAGTTTCCTGAAATCTCAGCAAACATTTTTTCACCAATCTTGATGATACTTGCAGGTAATGATCAGTACACCAATCCCACTTGGCTCACCAAATTTCGTTCTTCTAGGTTAAACCGTTCCTTTGCAGTAATTGTTTTCATGTTTAGATTTCACTCTGTTTTCTCCTATATGGATACATGTAGTTGGAACTCTAAATCAAACGCGGTTTGTGCTAGCTCTTTGAAACTTGGCACAATAATGTAGTTCCAAGTTCTATGGCTATGGTTTGTGTCCTATTGAAGTAGCCCCAAGCAGAGTCTGACGAGAATCACATTCATTGAAATTGGTTGCCAAGCTTTCAAAAAACTACGAGTTTCCTGAAATCTCAGCAAACATTTTTTCACCCAATCTTGATGATACTTGCAGGTAATGATCAGTACACCAATCCCACTTGGCTCACCAAATTTCATTCTTCTAGGTTAAACAGTTCCTTTGCAGTAACCGTTTTCATGTTTAGATTTCACTCTGTTTTCTCCTATAAGGATACATGTAGTTGGAACTCTATATCAAACGCGGTTTGTGCTAGCTCTTTGAAACTTGGCACAATAATGTAGTTCCAAGTTCTATGGCTATGGTTTGTGTCCTATTGAAGTAGCCCCAAGCAGAGACTGACGAGAATCACATTCATTGAAAGGGGTTGCCAAGCTTTCAAAAAACTACGAGTTTCCTGAAATCTCAGCAAACATTTTTTGACCCAATCTTGATGATACTTGCAGGTAATGATCAGTACACCAATCCCACTTGGCTCACCAAATTTCTTTCTTCTAGGTTAAACCGTTCCTTTGCAGTAACCGTTTTCATGTTTAGGTTTCACTCTGTTTTCTCCTATATGGATACATGTAGGTGGAACTCTAAATCAAACGCGGTTTGTGCTTGCTCTTTGAAACTTGGCACAATAATGTAGTTCCAAGTTCTATGGCTATGGTTTGTGTCCTATTGAAGTAGCCCCAAGCAGAAACTGACGAGAATCACATTCATTGAAATGGGTTGCCAAGCTTCCAAAAAACTACGAGTTTCCTGAAATCTCAGCAAACATTTTTTCACCCAATCTTGATGATACTTGCAGGTAATGATCAGTACACCAATCCCACTTGGATCACCAAATTTCGTTCTTCTAGGTTAAACCGTTCCTTTGCAGTAACCGTTTTCATGTTTAGGTTTCACTCTGTTTTCTCCTATATGGATACATGTAGTTGGAACTCTAAATCAAACATGGTTTGTGCTAGCTCTTTGAAACTTGGCACAATAATGTAGTTCCAAGTTCTATGGCTATGGTTTGTGTCCTATTGAAGTAGCCCCAAGCAGAGACTGACGAGAATCACATTCATTGAAATTGGTTGCCAAGCTTCCAAAAAACTACGAGTTTCCTGAAATCTCAGCAAACATTTTTTGACCCAATCTTGATGATACTTGCAGGTAATGATCAGTACACCAATCCCACTTGGCTCACCAAATTTCTTTCTTCTAGGTTAAACCGTTCCTTTGCAGTAACCGTTTTCATGTTTAGGTTTCACTCTGTTTTCTCCTATATGGATACATGTAGGTGGAACTCTAAATCAAACGCGGTTTGTGCTTGCTCTTTGAAACTTGGCACAATAATGTAGTTCCAAGTTCTATGGCTATGGTTTGTGTCCTATTGAAGTAGCCCCAAGCAGAAACTGACGAGAATCACATTCATTGAAATGGGTTGCCAAGCTTCCAAAAAACTACGAGTTTCCTGAAATCTCAGCAAACATTTTTTCACCCAATCTTGATGATACTTGCAGGTAATGATCAGTACACCAATCCCACTTGGATCACCAAATTTCGTTCTTCTAGGTTAAACCGTTCCTTTGCAGTAA
>NW_027553399.1:0-39505 GCF_045843805.1 Urocitellus parryii
TTGAAACTTGGCACAATAATGTAGTTCCAAGTTCTATCGCTATGGCTTGTGTCCTATTGAATTAGCTCCAAGCAGAGACTGACGAGAATCATGTCCATTGAAAGGGGTTGCCAAGTTTCCAAAAAACGACGAGTTTCCTGAAATCTCAGCAAATATTTTTTCACCCAATCTTGATGATACTGGCAGGTAATGATAAGTACACCAACCACACTTGGGTCACCAAATTTCGTTCTTCTAGGTTAAACCGTTCCTTTGCAGTAACCGTTTTCATGTTTAGGTTTCACTCTGTGTTCTCCTATATGGATACATGTATTTGGAACTCTAAATCAAACACGGTTTGTGCTAGCTCTTTGAAACTTGGCACAATAATGTAGTTCCAAGTTCTATCGCTATGGTTTGTGTTCTATTGAAGTAGCCCCAAGGAGAGACTGACGAAACTCACTTTCATTGAAAGGGGTTGCCAAGCTTCCCAAAAACTACGAGTTTCCTGAAATCTCAGCAAACATTTTTTCACCCAATCTTGATGATACTGGCAGGTAATGATAAGTACACCAACCACACTTGGCTCACCAAATTTCGTTCTTCTAGGTTAAACCGTTCCTTTGCAGTAACCGTTTTCATGTTTAGGTTTCACTCTGTTTTCTCCTATATGGATACATGTAGTTGGAACTCTAAATCAAACAAGGTTTGTGCAAGCTCTTTGAAACATGGCACAATAATGTAGTTCCACGTTCTATCACTATGGTTTGTGTCCTATTGAAGTAGCCCCAAGCAGAGACTGACGAGAATCACTTTCATTGAAAGGGGTTGCCAAGCTTCCCAAAAACTACGAGTTTCCTGAAATCTCAGCAAATATTTTTTCACCCAATCTTGATGATACTGGCAGGTAATGATAAGTACACCAACCACACTTGGCTCACCAAATTTCGTTCTTCTAGGTTAAACCGTTCCTTTGCAGTAACCGTTTTCATGTTTAGGTTTCACTCTGTTTTCTCCTATATGGATACATGTAGTTGGAACTCTAAATCAAACACGGTTTGTGCTAGCTCTTTGAAACTTGGCACAATAATGTAGTTCCAGGTTCTGTCGCTATGGTTTGTGTCGTACTGAAGTAGCCCCAAGCAGAGACTGACGAGAATCACTTTCATTGAAAGGGGTTGCCAAACTTCCACAAAACTACGAGTTTCCTGAAATCTCAGCAAACGTTTTTTCACCCAATTTGATGATACTGGCAGGTAATGATAAGTACACCAACGACACTTGGCTCACCAAATTTCGTTCTTCTAGGTTAAACCGTTCCTTTGCAGTAACCGTTTTCATGTTGAGGTTTCACTCTGTTTTCTCCTATATGGATACATGTAGTTGGAACTCTAAATCAAACACGGTTTGTGCTAGCTCTTGGAAACTTGGCACAATAATGTAGTTCCAAGTTCTATCACTATGGTTTGTGTCCTATTGAAGTAGCCCCAAGCAGAGACTGACGAGAATCACTTTCATTGAAAGGGGTTGCCAAGCTTCCACAAAACTACGAGTTTCCTGAAATCTCAGCAAACGTTTTTTCACCCAATCTTGATGATACTGGCAGGTAATGATAAGTACACCAACGACACTAGGCTCACCAAATTTCGTTCTTCTAGGTTAAACCGTTCCTTTGCAGTAACCGTTTTCATTTTTAGGTTTCACTCTGTTTTCTCCTATATGGATACATGTAGTTGGAACTCTAAATCAAACACGGTTTGTGATAGCTCTTTGAAACATGGCACAATAATGTAGTCCACGTTCTATCACTATGGTTCGTGTCCTATTGAAGTAGCCCCAAGCAGAGACTGACGAAAATCACTTTCAATGAAAGGGGTTGCCAAGCTTCCCAAAAACTACGAGTTTCCTGAAATCTCAGCAAACATTTTTTCACCCAATCTTGATGATACTGGCAGGTAATGATAAGTACACCAACCACACTTGGGTCACCAAATTTCGTTCTTCTAGGTTAAACCGTTCCTTTGCAGTAACCGTTTTCATGTTTAGGTTTCACTCTGATTTCTCCTATATGGATACATGTAGTTGGAACTCTAAATCAAACACAGTTTGTGCTAGCTCTTTGAAACATGGCACAATAATGTAGTTCCACGTTCTAATCGCTATGGTTCGTGTCCTATTGAAGTAGCCCCAAAGCAGAGACTGACGAGAATCACTTTCATTGAAAGGGGTTGCCAAGCTTCCACAAAACTACGAGTTTCCTGAAATCTCAGGAAACGTTTTTTCACCCAATCTTGATAATACTTTCAGGTAATGATCAGTACACCAATCCCACTTGGCTCACCAAATTTCGTTCTTCTAGATTAAATCGTTGTTTTGCAATAACCGTTTTAATGTTTAGGTTTCACTCTGTTTTCTCCTATATTTATACATGTAGTTGGAACTCTAAATCAAACACGGATTGTGCTAGCTCTTTGAAACTTGGCACAATAATGTAGTTCCAAGTTCTATTGCTATGGTTTGTGTTCTATTGAAGTAGCCCCAAGCAGAGACTGACGAGAATCACTTTCATTGAAAGGGGTTGCCAAGCTTCTAAAAAACTACGAGTTTCCTGAAATCTCAGCAAACTTTTTTTCACCCAATCTTGTTGATACTGGCAAGTAATGATCAGTACACCAATCCCACTTGGCTCACCAAATTTCGTTCTTCTAGGTTAAACCGTTCGTTTGCAGTAACCGTTTTCATATTTAGGTTTCACTCTGTTTTCTCCTATATGGATACATGTAGTTGGAACTCTAAATCAAACACGGTTTGTGCTAGCTCTTTGAAACTTGGCACAAGAATGTAGTTCCAAGTTCTATCGCTATGGTTTGTGTCCTATTGAAGTACCCCCAAGCAGAGACTGACGAGAATCACTTTCATTGAAAGGAGTTGCCAAGCTTCCAAAAAACTACGAGTTTCCTGAAATCTCAGCAAACATTTTTTCACCCAATCTTAATGATACTGCAGGTAATTGTCAGTACACGAATCCCACTTGGCTCACCAAATTTCGTTCTTCTTGGTTAAACCGTTCCTTTGCAGTAACCGTTTTCATTTTTAGGTTTCACTCTGTTTTCTCCTATATGGATACATGTAGTTGGAACTCTAAATCAAACACGGTTTGTGCTAGCTCTTTGAAACTTGGCACAATTATGTAGTTCCAAGTTCTATCGCTATGGCTTGTGTCCTATTGAAGTACCTCCAAGTAGAGACTGACGAGAATCATGTCCATTGAAAGGGGTTGCCAAGCTTCCAAAAAACTACGAGTTTCCTGAAATCTCAGCAAATATTTTTTCACCCAATCTTGATGATACTGGCAGGTAATTATAAGTACACCAACCACACGTGGCTCACCAAATTTCGTTCTTCTAGGTTAAACCGTTCCTTTGCAGTAACCGTTTTCTTGTTTAGGTTTCACTCTGTTTTCTCCTATATGGATACATGTAGTTGGAACTCTAAATCAAACACGGTTTGTGCTAGCTCTTTGAAACATGGCACAATAATGTAGTTCCACGTTCTATCACTATGGTTTGTGTCCTATTGAAGCTGCCCCAAGCAGAGACTGACGAGAATCACTTTCATTGAAAGGGGTTGCCAAGCTTCCCAAAAACTACGAGTTTCCTGAAATCTCAGCAAACATTTTTTCACCCAATCTTGATGATACTGGCAGGTAATGATAAGTACACCAACCACACTTGGGTCACCAAATTTCGTTCTTCTAGGTTAAACCGTTCCTTTGCAGTAACCGTTTTCATGTTTAGGTTTCACTCTGATTTCTCCTATATGGATACATGTAGTTGGAACTCTAAATCAAACACAGTTTGTGCTAGCTCTTTGAAACATGGCACAATAATGTAGTTCCACGTTCTATCGCTATGGTTCGTGTCCTATTGAAGTAGCCCCAAGCAGAGACTGACGAGAATCACTTTCATTGAAAGGGGTTGCCAAGCTTCCACAAAACTACGAGTTTCCTGAAATCTCAGGAAACGTTTTTTCACCCAATCTTGATAATACTTTCAGGTAATGATCAGTACACCAATCCCACTTGGCTCACCAAATTTCGTTCTTCTAGATTAAATCGTTGTTTTGCAATAACCGTTTTAATGTTTAGGTTTCACTCTGTTTTCTCCTATATTTATACATGTAGTTGGAACTCTAAATCAAACACGGATTGTGCTAGCTCTTTGAAACTTGGCACAATAATGTAGTTCCAAGTTCTATTGCTATGGTTTGTGTTCTATTGAAGTAGCCCCAAGCAGAGACTGACGAGAATCACTTTCATTGAAAGGGGTTGCCAAGCTTCTAAAAAACTACGAGTTTCCTGAAATCTCAGCAAACTTTTTTTCACCCAATCTTGTTGATACTGGCAAGTAATGATCAGTACACCAATCCCACTTGGCTCACCAAATTTCGTTCTTCTAGGTTAAACCGTTCGTTTGCAGTAACCGTTTTCATATTTAGGTTTCACTCTGTTTTCTCCTATATGGATACATGTAGTTGGAACTCTAAATCAAACACGGTTTGTGCTAGCTCTTTGAAACTTGGCACAAGAATGTAGTTCCAAGTTCTATCGCTATGGTTTGTGTCCTATTGAAGTACCCCCAAGCAGAGACTGACGAGAATCACTTTCATTGAAAGGAGTTGCCAAGCTTCCAAAAACTACGAGTTTCCTGAAATCTCAGCAAACATTTTTTCACCCAATCTTAATGATACTGCAGGTAATTGTCAGTACACGAATCCCACTTGGCTCACCAAATTTCGTTCTTCTTGGTTAAACCGTTCCTTTGCAGTAACCGTTTTCATTTTTAGGTTTCACTCTGTTTTCTCCTATATGGATACATGTAGTTGGAACTCTAAATCAAACACGGTTTGTGCTAGCTCTTTGAAACTTGGCACAATTATGTAGTTCCAAGTTCTATCGCTATGGCTTGTGTCCTATTGAAGTACCTCCAAGTAGAGACTGACGAGAATCATGTCCATTGAAAGGGGTTGCCAAGCTTCCAAAAAACTACGAGTTTCCTGAAATCTCAGCAAATATTTTTTCACCCAATCTTGATGATACTGGCAGGTAATTATAAGTACACCAACCACACGTGGCTCACCAAATTTCGTTCTTCTAGGTTAAACCGTTCCTTTGCAGTAACCGTTTTCTTGTTTAGGTTTCACTCTGTTTTCTCCTATATGGATACATGTAGTTGGAACTCTAAATCAAACACGGTTTGTGCTAGCTCTTTGAAACATGGCACAATAATGTAGTTCCACGTTCTATCACTATGGTTTGTGTCCTATTGAAGCTGCCCCAAGCAGAGACTGACGAGAATCACTTTCATTGAAAGGGGTTGCCAAGCTTCCACAAAACTACGAGTTTCCTGAAATCTCAGCAAACGTTTTTTCACCCAATCTTGATGATACTTTCAGGTAATGATCAGTACACCAATCCCACTTGGCTCACCAAATTTCGTTCTTCTAGATTAAATCGTTCTTTTGCAGTAACCGTTTTCATGTTTAGGTTTCACTCTGTTTTCTCCTATATGGATACATGTAGTTGGAACTCTAAATCAAACACGGTTTGTGATAGCTCTTTGAATCTTGGCACAATAATGTAGTTCCAAGTTCTATTGCTATGGTTTGTGTTCTATTGAAGTAGCACCAAGCAGAGACTGACGAGAATCACTTTCAGTGAAAGGGGTTGCCAAGCTTCTAAAAAACTACGAGTTTCCTGAAATCTCAGCAAACATTTTTTCACCCAATCTTGTTGATACTGGCAGGTAATGATCAGTACACCAATCCCACTTGGCTCACCAAATTTCGTTCTTCTAGGTTAAACCGTTCGTTTGCAGTAACCGTTTTCATATTTAGGTTTCACTCTGTTTTCTCCTATATGGATACATGTAGTTGGAACTCTAAATCAAACACGGTTTGTGCTAGCTCTTTGAAACTAGGCAGAAGAATGTAGTCCAAGTTCTATCGCTATGGTTTGTGTCCTATTGAAGTAGCCCCAAGCAGAGACTGACGAGAATCACTTTCATTGAAAGGGGTTGCCAGCTTCAAAAAACTACGAGTTTCCTGAAATCTCAGCAAACACTTTCACCGAATCTTGATGATACTGGCAGCTTATGATCAGTACACCAATCCCACTTGGCTCACCAAATTTCGTTCTTCTAGGTTAAACCGTTCCTTTGCAGTAAACATTTTTATTTTTAGGTTTCACTCTGTTTTCTCCTATATGGATACATGTAGTTGGAACGCTAAATCAAACACGGTTTGTGCTAGCTCTTTGAAACTTGGCACAATAATGTAGTTCCAAGTTCTATCGCTATGGCTTGTGTCCTATTGAAGTAGCTCCAAGCAGAGACTGACGAGAATCATGTCCATTGAAAGGGGTTGCCAAGTTTCCAAAAAACGACGAGTTTCCTGAAATCTCAGCAAATATTTTTTCACCCAATCTTGATGATACTGGCAGGTAATGATAAGTACACCAACCACACTTGGCTCACCAAATTTCGTTCTTCTAGGTTAAACCGTTCCTTTGCAGTAACTGTTTTCATGTTTAGGTTTCACTCTGTTTTCTCCTATATGGATACATGTAGTTGGAACTCTAAATCAAACACGGTTTGTGCTAGCTCTTTGAAAAATGCACAATAATGTAGTTCCACGTTCTATCGCTATGGTTCGTGTCCTATTGAAGTAGCTCCAAGCAGAGACTGAAGAGAATCATGTCCATTGAAAGGGGTTGCCAAGTTTCCAAAAAACGACGAGTTTCCTGAAATCTCAGCAAATATTTTTTCACCCAATCTTGATGATACTGGCAGGTAATGATCAGTACACCAACCACACTTGGCTCACCAAATTTCGTTCTTCTAGGTTAAACCGTTCCTTTGCAGTAACCGTTTTCATGTTTAGGTTTCACTCTGTTTTCTCCTATATGGATACATGTAGTTGGAACTCTAAATAAAACACGGTTTGTGCTACCTCTTTGAAACCTGGCACAATAATGTAGTTCCAAGTTCTATCGCTATGGTTTGTGTCCTATTGAAGTAGCCCCAAGCAGAGACTGACGAGAATCACTTTCATTGAAAGGGGTTGCCAAGCTTCTAAAAAACTACGAGTTTCCTGAAATCTCAGCAAACATTTTTTCACCCAATCTTGATGATATTTTCTGGTAATGATCAGTACACCAATCCCACTTGGCTCATCAATTTTCGTTCTTCTAGGTTAAACCGTTCCTTTGCAGTAACCGTTTTCATATGTAGGTTTCACAAAATTTTCTCCTATATGGATACATGTAGTTGGAACTCTAAATCAAACACGGTTTTTTGCTAGCTCTTTGAAACTTTGCACATAATGTAGTTCCAGTGTCTAACGCTATGGATTGTGTCCTATTGAAGTAGCCACAAGCAGAGACTGACGAGAGTCACTTTCATTGAAAGGGGTTGCCAAGCTCCTAAAAAACTACGAATTTCCTGAAATCTCAGCAACCATTTTTTCACCCAATCTTGATGATACTGGCAGGTAATGATCAGTACAGCAATCCCACTTGGCTCACAAATTTCGTTCTTCTAGGTTAAACCGTTCCTTTGCAGTAACCGTTTTCATGTTTAGGTTTCACTCTGTTTTCTCCTATATGGATACATGTAGTTGGAACTCTAAATCAAACACGGTTTGTGCTACCACTTTGAAACCTGGCACAAGAATATAGTTCCAAGGTCTATTGCTATGGTTTGTGTCCTATTGAAGTAGCCCCAAGCAGAGACTGACGATAATCATTTTCATTGAAACGGGTTGCCAGGCTTCCAAAAAACTACGAGTATCCTGAAATCTCAGCAAATATTTTTTCACCCAATCTTGATGATACTGGCAGGTAATGATAAGTACACCAATCCCACTTGGCTCACCCAATTTCGTTCTTCTAGGTTAAACCGTTCCTTTGCAGTAACCGTTTTCATGTTTAGGTTTCACTCTGTTTTCTCCTATATGGATACATGTAGTTGGAACTCTAAATCAAACACGGTTTATGCTACTTCTTTGAAACCTGGCACAAGAATGTAGTTCCAAGGTCTATCGCTATGATTTGTGTTCTATTGAAGTAACCCCAAGCAGAGACTGACGAGAATCACTTTCATTAAAGGGGTTGCCAAGCTTCCAAAAAAATAGAGTTTCCTGAAATCTCAGCAAACATTTTTTCAACCAATCTTGATGATATTGGCTGGTAATGATCAGTACACCAATCCCACTTGGCTCATCAAATTTCGTTCTTCTAGGTTAAACCGCTCCTTTGCAGTAACCATTTTCATATGTATTTTTCACAAAGTTTTCTCCTATATGGATACATGTAGGTGGAACTCTAAATCAAACACGGTTTGTGCTAGCTCTTTGAAACTTGGCACAATAATGTAGTTCCAGGGTCTAACGCTATGGATTGTGTCGTATTGAAGTAGTCCCAAGCAGAGACTGACGAGAATCACATTCATTGAAAGGGGTTGCCAAGATCCTAAAAAATTACGAGTTTCCTGAAATCTCAGCAACCATTTTTTCACCCAATCTTGATGATACTTCCAGGTAATGATCAGTACACCAATCCCACTTGGCTCACCCAATTTCGTTCTTCTAGGTTAAACCGTTCATTTGCAGTAACCGTTTTCATGTTTAGGTTTCACTCTGTTTTCTCCTATATGGATATATGTAGTTGGAACTCTAAATCAAACACGGTTTGTGCTAGCTCTTTGAAACTTGGCACAATAATGCAGTTCCAAGTTCTATCGCTATGGTTTTTGACTTATTGAAGTACCCCAAGCAGAGACTGACGAGAATCACTTTCATTGAAAGCGGTTGCCAAGCTTCCATAAAACTATGAGATTCCTGAAATCTCAGCAAACATTTTTTTCACCCAATCTTGATGATACTTGCAGGTAATGATCAGTCCAACATTCCCACTTGGTCATCAAATTTCGTTCTTCTTGGTTAAACCGTTCCTTTGCAGTCACCGTTTTAATTTTTAGGTTTCACTCTGTTTTCTCCTATATGGATACATGTAGTTGGAACTCTAAATCAAACACGGTTTGTGCTGGCTCTTTGAAACTTGGAACAATAATGTATTTCCAAGTCTCTCGCTATGGTTTGTGTCCTATTGAAGTAGCCCCAAGCAGAGACTGACGAGAATCACTTTCATTGAAAGGGTTGCCAACCTTCCAAAAAACTACGAGTTTCCTGAAATCTCAGCAAACATTTTTTCACCCAATCTTGATGATATTGGCTGGTAATGATCAGTACACCAATCCCACTTTGCTCACCAAATTTCGTTCTTCTAGGTTAAACCGTTCCTTTGCAGTAACCGTTTTCATGTTTAGGTTTCACAATTTTTTCTCCTGTATGGATACATGTAGTTGGAACTCTAAATCAAACACGGTTTGTGCTACCTCTTTGAAACTTGGCACAATAATGTAGTTCCAGGGTCTATCGCTATGGTTTGTGTCCTATCGAAGTAGCCCCAAGCAGAGACTGACGAGAATCACTTTAATTGAAAGGGGTTGCCAAGCTTCTAAAAAACTACGAGTTTCCTGAAATCTCAGCAACCATTTTTTCACCCAATCTTGATGATACTGGCAGGTAATGATCAGTACACCAATCCCACCTGGCTCACCAAATTTCGTTCTTCTAGGTTAAACCGTTCCTTTGCAGTAACCGTTTTCATATGTAGGTTTCACAAAATTTTCTCCTATATGGATACATGTAGTTGGAACTCTAAATCAAACACGGTTTGTGCTAGCTCTTTGAAACTTGGCACATAATGTAGTTCCAGGGTCTAACGCTATGGATTGTGTCCTATTGAAGTACCCCCAAGCAGAGACTGACGAGAATCACTTTCATTGAAAGGGGGTTACCAAGCTAACAAAAAACTACGAGTTTCCTGAAATCTCAGCAAATATTTTTTCACCCAGTCTTGATGATATTGGCTGGTAATTATCAGTACAGCAATCCCATTTGGCTCATCAAATTTCGTTCTTCTAGGTTAAACGGTTCCTTTGTAGTAACCGTTTTCATATGTAGGTTTCACTGTGTTTTCTCCTATATGGATACATGTAGTTGGAACTCTAAATCAAACACGGTTTGTGCTAGCTCTTTGAAACTTGGCACAATAATGTAGTTCCAAGGTCTATCGCTATGGTTTGTGTTCTATTGACATAACCCTAAGCAGAGACTGACGAGAATCACTTTTATTGAAATGGGTTGCCAAGCTTCCATAAAACTACGAGTTTCCTGAAATCTCAGCAAACATTTTTTCACCCAATCTTGATGATACTAGCAGGTAACGATCAGTACACCAATCCCACTTGGCTCACCAAATTTCGTTCTTCTAGGTTAAACCGTTCCTTTGCAGTCACCGTTTTTATTTTTAGGTTTCACTCTGTTTTCTCCTATATGGATACATATAGTTGGAACTCTAAATCAAAGACGGTTTGTGCTAGCTCTTTGAAACTGGCACAATAATGTAGTTCCAAGTTCTATCCCTATGATTTGTGTCTATTGAAGTAACCCCAAGAGAGACTGACAAGAATCACCTTCATTGAAAGGGGTTACCAAGCTTCCAAAAAACTACGAGTTTCCTGAAATCTCAGCAAACATTTTTTCACCCAATCTTGATGATATTGGCTGGTAATGATCAGTACACCAATCCCACTTGGCTCATCAAATTTCGTTCTTCTAGGTTAAACCGTTCCTTTGCAGTAACCGTTTTCATATGTAGGTTTCACAAAATTTTCTCCTATATGGATACATGTAGTTGGAACTCTAAATCAAACACGGTTTTTTGCTAGCTCTTTGAAACTTTGCACATAATGTAGTTCCAGTGTCTAACGCTATGGATTGTGTCCTATTGAAGTAGCCCCAAGCAGAGACTGACGAGAATCACTTTCATTGAAAGGGGTTGCCAAGCTTCCATAAAACTACGAATTTCCTGAAATCTCAGCAACCATTTTTTCACCCAATCTTGATGATACTGGCAGGTAATGATCAATACATCAATCCCACTTGCCTCACCAAATTTCGTTCTTCTTGGTTAAACCGTTCCTTTGCAGTAACCATTTCATTTTTAGGTTTCACTCTGTTTTCTATTATATGGATACATGTATTTGGAACTCTAAATCAAACACGGTTTGTGCTAGCTCTTTGAAACGTGGTACAATAATGTAATTCCAGGTTCTATCGCTATGGTTTGTGTCCTATTGAATTATCCCAAAGCAGAGACTGACAAGAATCACTTTCATTGAAAGGGGTTGCCAAGCTTCCAAAAACTACGAATTCCTGAAATCTCAGCAAACATTTTTTCACCCAATCTTGATTATACTGGCAGGTAATGATAAGTACACCAACCACACTTGGCTCACCAAATTTCGTTCTTCTAGGTTAAACCGTTCATTTGCAGTAACCGTTTTCATGTTTAGGTTTCACTCTGTTTTCTCCTATATGGATACATGTAGTTGGAACTCTAAATCAAACACGGTTTGTGCTAGCTCTTTGAAGCTTGGCACAAGAATGTAGTTCCAAGTTCTATCGCTATGGCTTGTGTCCTATTGAAGTAGCTCCAAGCAGAGACTGACGAGAATCATTTTCATTGAAAGGGGTTGAAAAGCTTCCAAAAAAATACGAGTATCCTGAAATCTCAGCAAATATTTTTTCACCCAATCTTGATGATACTGGCAGGTAATGATAAGTACACCAATCCCACTTGGCTCACCAAATTTCGTTCTTCTAGGTTAAACCGTTCCTTTGCCGTACCGTTTTCATGTTTAGGTTTCACTCTGTTTTCTCCTATATGGATACAAGTAGTTGGAACTCTAAATCAAACACGGTTTGTGCTACCACTTTGAAACCTGGCACTACAGTTCCAAGGTCTATCGCTATGGTTTGTGTCCTATTGAAGTACCCCCAAGCAGAGACTGACGAGAATCACTTTCATTGAAAGGGGTTACCAAGCTAACAAAAAACTACGAGTTTCCTGAAATCTCAGCAAATATTTTTTCAACCAGTCTTGATGATATTGGATGGTAATTATCAGTACAGCAATCCCATTTGGCTCATCAAATTTCGTTCTTCTAGGTTAAACCGTTCCTTTGCAGTAACCGTTTTCATATGTAGGTTTCACTGTGTTTTCTCCTATATGGATACATGTAGTTGGAACTCTAAATCAAACACGGTTTGTGCTAGCTCTTTGAAACTTGGCACAATAATGTAGTTCCAAGTTCTATCGCTATGGTTTGTGTCTTATTGAAGTAGCCCCAAGCAGAGACTGACGAGAATCACTTTCATTGAAAGGGGTTGCCAAGCTTCCATAAAACTACGAGTTTCCTGAAATCTCAGCAAACATTTTTTCACCCAATCTTGATGATACTTGCAGGTAATGATCAGTCCACCAATCCCACTTGGTCACCAAATTTCGTTCTTCTTGGTTAAACCGTTCCTTTGCAGTCACCATTTTTATTTTTAGGTTTCACTCTGTTTTCTCCTATATGGATACATGTTGTTGGAACTCTAAATCAAACACGGTTTGTGCTAGCTCTTTGAAACTTGGCACAATAATGTAGTTCCAAGGTCTATCGCTATGGTTTGTGTTCTATTGAAATAACCCCAAGCAGAGACTGACGAGAATCACTTTTATTGAAATGGGTTGCCAAGCTTCCATAAAACTACGAGTTTCCTGAAATCTCAGCAAACATTTTTTCACCCAATCTTGATGATACTTTCAGGTAACGATCAGTACACCAATCCCACTTGGCTCACCAAATTTCGTTCTTCTAGGTTAAACCGTTCCTTTGCAGTCACCGTTTTTATTTTTAGGTTTCACTCTGTTTTCTCCTATATGGATACATATAGTTGGAACTCTAAATCAAAGACGGTTTGTGCTAGCTCTTTGAAACTGGCACAATAATGTAGTTCCAAGTTCTATCCCTATGATTTGTGTCTATTGAAGTAACCCCAAGAGAGACTGACAAGAATCACCTTCATTGAAAGGGGTTACCAAGCTTCCAAAAAACTACGAGTTTCCTGAAATCTCAGCAAACATTTTTTCACCCAATCTTGATGATATTGGCTGGTAATGATCAGTACACGAATCCCACTTGGCTCATCAAATTTCGTTCTTCTAGGTTAAACCGTTCCTTTGCAGTAACCGTTTTCATATGTAGGTTTCACAAAATTTTCTCCTATATGGATACATGTAGTTGGAACTCTAAATCAAACACGGTTTTTTGCTAGCTCTTTGAAACTTTGCACATAATGTAGTTCCAGTGTCTAACGCTATGGATTGTGTCCTATTGAAGTAGCCACAAGCAGAGACTGACGAGAATCACTTTCATTGAAAGGGGTTGCCAAGCTCCTAAAAAACTACGAATTTCCTGAAATCTCAGCAACCATTTTTTCACCCAATCTTGATGATACTGGCAGGTAATGATCAGTACAGCAATCCCACTTGGCTCACAAATTTCGTTCTTCTAGGTTAAACCGTTCCTTTGCAGTAACCGTTTTCATGTTTAGGTTTCACTCTGTTTTCTCCTATATGGATACATGTAGTTGGAACTCTAAATCAAACACGGTTTGTGCTACCACTTTGAAACCTGGCACAAGAATATAGTTCCAAGGTCTATTGCTATGGTTTGTGTCCTATTGAAGTAGCCCCAAGCAGAGACTGACGATAATCATTTTCATTGAAACGGGTTGCCAGGCTTCCAAAAAACTACGAGTATCCTGAAATCTCAGCAAATATTTTTTCACCCAATCTTGATGATACTGGCAGGTAATGATAAGTACACCAATCCCACTTGGCTCACCCAATTTCGTTCTTCTAGATTAAATCGTTCTTTTGCAGTAACCGTTTTCATGTTTAGGTTTCACTCTGTTTTCTCCTATATGGATACATATAGTTGGAACTCTAAATCAAAGACGGTTTGTGCCTAGTTTCATTAACTGGCACAATAATGTAGTTCCAAGTTCTATCCCTATGATTTGTGTCTATTGAAGTAACCCCAAGAGAGACTGACAAGAATCACCTTCATTGAAAGGGGTTACCAAGCTTCCAAAAAACTACGAGTTTCCTGAAATCTCAGCAAACATTTTTTCACCCAATCTTGATGATATTGGCTGGTAATGATCAGTACACCAATCCCACTTGGCTCATCAAATTTCGTTCTTCTAGGTTAAACCGTTCCTTTGCAGTAACCGTTTTCATATGTAGGTTTCACAAAATTTTCTCCTATATGGATACATGTAGTTGGAACTCTAAATCAAACACGGTTTTTTTGCTAGCTCTTTGAAACTTTGCACATAATGTAGTTCCAGTGTCTAACGCTATGGATTGTGTCCTATTGAAGTAGCCCCAAGCAGAGAATGACGAGAATCACTTTCATTGAAAGGGGTTGCCAAGCTTCCATAAAACTACGAATTTCCTGAAATCTCAGCAACCATTTTTTCACCCAATCTTGATGATACTGGCAGGTAATGATAAGTACACCAATCCCACTTGGCTCACCCAATTTCGTTCTTCTAGGGTTAAACCGTTCCTTTGCAGTAACCGTTTTCATGTTTAGGTTTCACTCTGTTTTCTCCTATATGGATACATGTAGTTGGAACTCTAAATCAAACACGGTTTATGCTACTTCTTTGAAACCTGGCACAAGAATGTAGTTCCAAGGTCTATCGCTATGATTTGTGTTCTATTGAAGTAACCCCAAGCAGAGACTGACGAGAATCACTTTCATTAAAGGGGTTGCCAAGCTTCCAAAAAAATACGAGTTTCCTGAAATCTCAGGAAACATTTTTTCACCCAATCTTGATGATATTGGCTGGTAATGATCAGTACACCAATCCCACTTGGCTCATCAAATTTCGTTCTTCTAGGTTAAACCGCTCCTTTGCAGTAACCATTTTCATATGTATTTTTCACAAAGTTTCTCCTATATGGATACATGTAGGTGGAACTCTAAATCAAACACGGTTTGTGCTAGCTCTTTGAAACTTGGCACAATAATGTAGTTCCAGGGTCTAACGCTATGGATTGTGTCGTATTGAAGTAGTCCCAAGCAGAGACTGACGAGAATCACATTCATTGAAAGGGGTTGCCAAGATCCAAAAAATTACGAGTTTCCTGAAATCTCAGCAACCATTTTTTCACCCAATCTTGATGATACTTCCAGGTAATGATCAGTACACCAATCCCACTTGGCTCACCCAATTTCGTTCTTCTAGGTTAAACCGTTCATTTGCAGTAACCGTTTTCATGTTTAGGTTTCACTCTGTTTTCTCCTATAAGGATATATGTAGTTGGAACTCTAAATCAAACACGGTTTGTGCTAGCTCTTTGAAACTTGGCACAATAATGCAGTTCCAAGTTCTATCGCTATGGTTTTTGACTTATTGAAGTACCCCAAGCAGAGACTGACGAGAATCACTTTCATTGAAAGCGGTTGCCAAGCTTCCATAAAACTATGAGATTCCTGAAATCTCAGCAAACATTTTTTCACCCAATCTTGATGATACTTGCAGGTAATGATCAGTCCAACATTCCCACTTGGTCATCAAATTTCGTTCTTCTTGGTTAAACCGTTCCTTTGCAGTCACCGTTTTAATTTTTAGGTTTCACTCTGTTTTCTCCTATATGGATACATGTAGTTGGAACTCTAAATCAAACACGGTTTGTGCTGGCTCTTGAAACTTGGAACAATAATGTATTTCCAAGTCTCTCGCTATGGTTTGTGTCCTATTGAAGTAGCCCCAAGCAGAGACTGACGAGAATCACTTTCATTGAAAGGGGTTGCCAACCATCCAAAAAACTACGAGTTTCCTGAAATCTCAGCAAACATTTTTTCACCCAATCTTGATGATATTGGCTGGTAATGATCAGTACACCAATCCCACTTTGCTCACCAAATTTCGTTCTTCTAGGTTAAACCGTTCCTTTGCAGTAACCGTTTTCATGTTTAGGTTTCACAATTTTTTCTCCTGTATGGATACATGTAGTTGGAACTCTAAATCAAACACGGTTTGTGCTACCTCTTTGAAACTTG
Organism: Urocitellus parryii; assembly: GCF_045843805.1. Classification (NCBI taxonomy): domain Eukaryota; kingdom Metazoa; phylum Chordata; class Mammalia; order Rodentia; family Sciuridae; genus Urocitellus; species Urocitellus parryii. The sequence goes on from NW_027553399.1 coordinate 16,071, forward strand.
GCACAATAATGTAGTTCCAGGGTCTATCGCTATGGTTTGTGTCCTATCGAAGTAGCCCCAAGCAGAGACTGACGAGAATCACTTTAATTGAAAGGGGTTGCCAAGCTTCTAAAAAACTACGAGTTTCCTGAAATCTCAGCAACCATTTTTTCACCCAATCTTGATGATACTGGCAGGTAATGATCAGTACACCAATCCCACCTGGCTCACCAAATTTCGTTCTTCTAGGTTAAACCGTTCCTTTGCAGTAACCGTTTTCATATGTAGGTTTCACAAAATTTTCTCCTATATGGATACATGTAGTTGGAACTCTAAATCAAACACGGTTTGTGCTAGCTCTTTGAAACTTGGCACATAATGTAGTTCCAGGGTCTAACGCTATGGATTGTGTCCTATTGAAGTACCCCCAAGCAGAGACTGACGAGAATCACTTTCATTGAAAGGGGTTACCAAGCTAACAAAAAACTACGAGTTTCCTGAAATCTCAGCAAATATTTTTTCACCCAGTCTTTATGATATTGGCTGGTAATTATCAGTAGAGCAATCCCATTTGGCTCATCAAATTTCGTTCTTCTAGGTTAAACCGTTCCTTTGTAGTAACCGTTTTCATATGTAGGTTTCACTGTGTTTTCTCCTATATGGATACATGTAGTTGGAACTCTAAATCAAACACGGTTTGTGCTAGCTCTTTGAAACTTGGCACAATAATGTAGTTCCAAGGTCTATCGCTATGGTTTGTGTTCTATTGACATAACCCTAAGCAGAGACTGACGAGAATCACTTTTATTGAAATGGGTTGCCAAGCTTCCATAAAACTACGAGTTTCCTGAAATCTCAGCAAACATTTTTTCACCCAATCTTGATGATACTAGCAGGTAACGATCAGTACACCAATCCCACTTGGCTCACCAAATTTCGTTCTTCTAGGTTAAACCGTTCCTTTGCAGTCACCGTTTTTATTTTTAGGTTTCACTCTGTTTTCTCCTATATGGATACATATAGTTGGAACTCTAAATCAAAGACGGTTTGTGCTAGCTCTTTGAAACTGGCACAATAATGTAGTTCCAAGTTCTATCCCTATGATTTGTGTCTATTGAAGTAACCCCAAGAGAGACTGACAAGAATCACCTTCATTGAAAGGGGTTACCAAGCTTCCAAAAAACTACGAGTTTCCTGAAATCTCAGCAAACATTTTTTCACCCAATCTTGATGATATTGGCTGGTAATGATCAGTACACCAATCCCACTTGGCTCATCAAATTTCGTTCTTCTAGGTTAAACCGTTCCTTTGCAGTAACCGTTTTCATATGTAGGTTTCACAAAATTTTCTCCTATATGGATACATGTAGTTGGAACTCTAAATCAAACACGGTTTTTTGCTAGCTCTTTGAAACTTTGCACATAATGTAGTTCCAGTGTCTAACGCTATGGATTGTGTCCTATTGAAGTAGCCCCAAGCAGAGACTGACGAGAATCACTTTCATTGAAAGGGGTTGCCAAGCTTCCATAAAACTACGAATTTCCTGAAATCTCAGCAACCATTTTTTCACCCAATCTTGATGATACTGGCAGGTAATGATCAGTACAGCAATCCCACTTGGCTCACAAATTTCGTTCTTCTAGGTTAAACCGTTCCTTTGCAGTAACCGTTTTCATGTTTAGGTTTCACTCTGTTTTCTCCTATATGGATACATGTAGTTGGAACTCTAAATCAAACACGGTTTGTGCTACCACTTTGAAACCTGGCACAAGAATATAGTTCCAAGGTCTATTGCTATGGTTTGTGTCCTATTGAAGTAGCCCCAAGCAGAGACTGACGATAATCATTTTCATTGAAAGGGGTTGCCAGGCTTCCAAAAAACTACGAGTATCCTGAAATCTCCGCAAATATTTTTTCACCCAATCTTGATGATACTGGCAGGTAATGATAAGTACACCAATCCCACTTGGCTCACCCAATTTCGTTCTTCTAGGTTAAACCGTTCCTTTGCAGTAACCGTTTTCATGTTTAGGTTTCACTCTGTTTTCTCCTATATGGATACATGTAGTTGGAACTCTAAATCAAACACGGTTTATGCTACTTCTTTGAAACCTGGCACAAGAATGTAGTTCCAAGGTCTATCGCTATGATTTGTGTTCTATTGAAGTAACCCCAAGCAGAGACTGACGAGAATCACTTTCATTAAAGGGGTTGCCAAGCTTCCAAAAAAATACGAGTTTCCTGAAATCTCAGCAAACATTTTTTCACCCAATCTTGATGATATTGGCTGGTAATGATCAGTACACCAATCCCACTTGGCTCATCAAATTTCATTCTTCTAGGTTAAACCGCTCCTTTGCAGAAACCATTTTCATATGTATTTTTCACAAAGTTTTCTCCTATATGGATACATGTAGGTGGAACTCTAAATCAAACACGGTTTGTGCTAGCTCTTTGAAACTTGGCACAATAATGTAGTTCCAGGGTCTAACGCTATGGATTGTGTCGTATTGAAGTAGCCCCAAGCAGAGACTGACGAGAATCACATTCATTGAAAGGGGTTGCCAAGATCCTAAAATATTACGAGTTTCTGAAATCTCAGCAACCATTTTTTCACCCAATCTTGATGATACTTCCAGGTAAGGATCAGTACACCAATCCCACTTGACTCACCCAATTTCGTTCTTCTAGGTTAAACCGTTCATTTGCAGTAACCGTTTTCATATTTAGGTTTCACTCTGTTTTCTCCTATATGGATACATGTAGTTGGAACTCTAAATCAAACACGGTTTGTGCTAGCTCTTTGAAACTTGGCACAATAATGCAGTTCCAAGTTCTATCGCTATGGTTTTTGTCTTATTGAAGTACCCCAAGCAGAGACTGACGAGAATCACTTTCATTGAAAGCGGTTGCCAAGCTTCCATAAAACTATGAGATTCCTGAAATCTCAGCAAACATTTTTTCACCCAATCTTGATGATACTTGCAGGTAATGATCAGTCCAACATTCCCACTTGGTCATCAAATTTCGTTCTTCTTGGTTAAACCGTTCCTTTGCAGTCACCGTTTTTATTTTTAGGTTTCACTCTGTTTTCTCCTATATGGATACATGTAGTTGGAACTCTAAATCAAACACGGTTTGTGCTGGCTCTTTGAAACTTGGAACAATAATGTATTTCCAAGTCTCTCGCTATGGTTTGTGTCCTATTGAAGTAGCCCCAAGCAGAGACTGACGAGAATCACTTTCATTGAAAGGGGTTGCCAACCTTCCAAAAAACTACGAGTTTCCTGAAATCTCAGCAAACATTTTTTCACCCAATCTTGATGATATTGGCTGGTAACGATCAGTACACCAATCCCACTTTGCTCACCAAATTTCGTTCTTCTAGGTTAAACCGTTCCTTTGCAGTAACCGTTTTCATGTTTAGGTTTCACAATTTTTTCTCCTGTATGGATACATGTAGTTGGAACTCAAAATCAAACACGGTTTGTGCTAGCTCTTTGAAACTTGGCACAATAATGTAGTTCCAGGGTCTATCGCTATGGTTTGTGTCCTATTGAAGTAGCCCCAAGCAGAGACTGACGAGAATCCCTTTCATTGAAAGGGGTTGCCACGCTTCCAAAAAACTACGAGTTTCCTGAAACTTCAGCAACCATTTTTTCACCCAATCTTGATGATACTGGCACGTAATGATCAGTACAGCAATCCCACTTGGCTCACCAAATTTCGTTCTTCTTGGTTAAACCGTTCCTTTGCAGTAACCGTTTTCATGTATAGGTTTCACTCTGTTTTCTCCTATATGGATACATGTAGTTGGAACTCTAAATCAAACACGGTTTGTGCTAGCTCTTTGAAACTTGGCACAATAATGTAGTTCCAAGGTCTATCGCTATGGTTTGTGTCCTATTGAAGTAGCCCCAAGAAGAGACTGACGAGAATCACTTTCATTGAAAGGGGTTGCCATGCTTCCACAAAACTACGAGTTTCCTGAATCCTCAGCAAACATTTTTTCACCCAATCTTGATGATAATCTGCAGGTAATGATCAGTACTCCAATCCCACTTGGCTAACCTAATTTCGTTCTTCAAGATTAAATCGTTCTTTTGCAGTAACCGTTTTCATGTTTATGTTTCACTCTGTTTTTTCCTATATGGATAAATGTAGTTGGAACTCTAAATCAAACACGGTTTGTGCTAGCTCTTTGAAACTTGGCACAATAATGTAGTTCCAACTTCTATCACTATGGTTTGTGTTCTATTGAAGTAGCCCCAAGCATAGACTGACAAGAATCAGTTTCATTGAAATGGGTTGCCAAGCTTCCAAAAAACTACGAGTTTCCTGAAATCTCAGCAAACACTTTTTCACCCAATCTTGATGATACTTCCAGGTAATGATCAGTACACCAATCCCACTTTGCTCATCAAATTTCGTTCTTCTAGGTTAAAAGTTCCTTTGCAGTAACCGTTTTTTATTTTAGGTTTCACTCTGTTTTCTCCTATATGGATACATGTAGTTGGAACTCTAAATCAAACACGGTTTGTGCTAGCTCTTTGAAACTTGGCACAATAATGTAGTTCCAGGGTCTATCGCTATGTTTTGTGTCCTATTGAAGTAGCCCCAAGCAGAGACTGACGAGAATCACTTTCATTGAAAGGGGTTGCGAAGCTTCCAAAAAACTACGAGTTTCCTGAAATCTCAGCAAACATTTTTTCACCCAATCTTGATAATACTTGCATGTAATGATCAGTACACCAATCCCACTTGGCTCACCAAGTTTCGTTCTTCTAGGTTAAACCGTTCGTTTGCAGTAACCGTTTTCATGTTTAGGTTTCACAATTCTTTCTCCTATATGGATACAAGTAGTTGGAACTCTAAATCAAACACGGTTTGTGCTAGCTCTTTGAAACTTGGCACAATAATGTAGTTCCAGGGTCTATTGCTATGGTTTGTGTCCTATTGAAGTAGCCCCAAGCAGAGAGTGACGAGAATCCCTTTCATTGAAAGGGGTTGCCAAGCTTCTAAAAAACTACGAGTTTCCTGAAATCTCAGCAACCATTTTTTCACCCAATCTTGATGATACTGGTAGGTAATGATCAGTACAGCAATCCCACTTGGCTCACCAAATTTTGTTCTTCTAGGTTAAACCGTTCCTTTGTAGTAACCGTTTTCATTTTTAGGTTTCACTCTGTTTTCTCCTATATGGATACATGTAGTTGGAACTCTAAATCAAACACGGTTTGTGCTAGCTCTTTGAAACTTGGCACAATAATGTAGTTCCAGGGTCTATCGCTATGGTTTGTGTCCTACTGAAGTAGCCCCAAGCAGAGACTGACGAGAGTCACTTTCATTGAATGGGGTTGCCGAGCCTCCAAAAACATACGAGTTTCCTGAAATCTCAGTAAACATTTTTTTACCCAATCTTGATGATACTGGCAGGTAATGATCAGTACACCAATCCGACTTGGCTCACCAAATTTCGTTCTTCTTATTTAAACCGTTCCTTTGCAGTAACCGTTTTCATTTTTAGGTTTCACTCTGTTTTCTCCTATATGGATACATGTAGTTGGAACTCTAAATCAAACACGGTTTGTGCTAGCTCTTTGAAACTTGGCACAATAATGTAGTTCTAAAGTCCATCGCTATGGTTTGTGTCCTATTGAAGTAGCACCAAGCAGAGACTGACGAGAATCACTTTCATTGAAAGGGGTTGCCAAGCTTCCACAAAACCACGAGTTTCCTGAAACTTCAGCATACATTTTTTCACCCAATCTTGATGATACTTGCAGGTAATGATCAGTACTCCAATCCCACTTGGCTCACCAAATTTCGTTCTTCTAGATTAAATCGTTCGTTTGCAGTAACCGTTTTCATGTTTAGGTTTCACTCTGTTTTTTCCTATATGGATACATGTAGTTGGAACACTAAATCAAACACGGTTTGTGCTAGCTCTTTGAAACTTGGCACAATAATGTATTTCCAAGTTCTATCACTATGGTTTGTGTTCTGTTGAAGTAGCCCCAAGCATAGACTGACGAGAATCAGTTTCATTGAAAGGGGTTGCCAAGCTTCCAAAAAACTACGAGTTTCCTGAAATCTCAGCAAACATTTTTTCACCCAATCTTGATGATACTTCCAGGTAATGATCATTACACCAATCGAACTTGGCTCACCAAATTTCTTTCTTCTAGGTAAAACCGTTCGTTTGCAGTAACCGTTTTTATTTTTAGGTTTCACTCTGTTTTCTCCTATATGGATACATGTAGTTCGAACTCTAAATCAAACACGGTTTGTGCTAGCTCTTTGAAACTTGGCACAATAATGTAGTTCCAAGTTCTATCGCTATGGTTTGTGTTCTATTGAAGTAGCCCCAAGCAGAGACTGACAAGAATCACTTTCATTGAAAGGGGTTGCCAAGCTTCCAAAAAACTACGAGTTTCCTGAAATCCCAGCAAACATTTTTTCACCCACTCTTGATGATATTGGCTGGTAATGATCAGTACACCAATCCCACTTGGCTCACCAAATTTCGTTCTTCTAGGTTAAACCGTTCCTCTGCAGTAACCGTTTTCATATTTAGGTTTCACAAAGTTTTCTCCTATATGGATACATGTAGTTGGAACTCTAAATCAAACACGGTTTGTGCTACCTCTTTGAAACTTGGCACAATAATGTAGTTCCAGGGTCTTTCGCTATGGTTTGTGTCCTACTGAAGTAGGCCCAAGCAGAGACTGACGAGAATCACTTTCATTGAATGGGGTTTCCAAGCTTCCAAAAAACTACGAGTTTCCTGAAATCTCAGCAAACATTTTTTCACCCAATCTTGATGATACTGGCAGGTAATGATCAGTACTCCAATCCCACTTGGCTCACCAAATTTCGTTCTTCTATGTTAAACCGTTCCTTTGCAGTAACCGTTTTCATGTTTAGGTTTCACTCTGTTTTCTCCTATATGGATACATATTGTTGGAACTCTAAATCAAACACGGTTTGTGCTAGCTCTTTGAAACTTGGCACAATAATGTAGTTCCAAGTTCTATCACTATGGCTTGTGTCCTATTGAAGTAGCTCCAAGCAGAGACTGACGAGAATCCTGTTCATTGAAAGGGGTTGCCAAGCTTCCAAAAAACTTCGAGTTTCCTGAAATCTCAGCAAATATTTTTTTCACCCAATCTTGATGATACTGGCAGGTAATGATCAGTACACCAATCCCACTTGGCTCACCAAATTTCGTTCTTCTAGGTTAAACCGTTCCTTTGCAGTAACCGTTTTCATGTTTAGGTTTCACTCTGTTTTCTCCTATATGGATACATGTAGTTGGAACTCTAAATCAAACACGGTTTGTGCTAGCTCTTTGAAACTTGGCACAATAATGTAGTTTCAAGTTCTATCGCTATGGTTTGTGTCCTATTGAAGTAGCCCCAAGCAGAGACTGACGAGAATCACTTTCATTGAAAGGGGTTACCAAGCTTCCAAAAAACTACGAGTTTCCTGAAATCTCAGCAAACATTTTTTCACCCAATCTTGATGATATTGGCTGGTAATGATCAGTACACCAATCCCACTTGGCTCATCAAATTTCGTTCTTCTAGGTTAAACCGTTCCTTTGCAGTAACCGTTTTCATATGTAGGTTTCACAAAATTTTCTCCTATATGGATACATGTAGTTGGAACTCTAAATCAAACACGGTTGGTGCTAGCTCTTTGAAACTTGGCACATAATGTAGTTCCAGGGTCTAACGCTATGGATTGTGTCCTATTGAAGTAGCCACAAGCAGAGACTGACGATAATCACTTTCATTGAAAGGGGATTCCAAGCTCCTAAAAAAATACGAATTTCCTGAAATCTCAGCAACCATTTTTTCACCCAATCTTGATGATACTGGCAGGTAATAATCAGTACAGCAATCCCACTTGGCTCACAAATTTCGTTCTTCTAGGTTAAACCGTTCCTTTGCAGTAACCGTTTTCTTTTTTTTTTTTTTTTTTTTTTCATCTTACCCGACTTTAATTTCAGATAAAGAATTGAAAGAAAAAGGAAACAATATACCTTATACTTATCAGCTTGAAGGAGAGGGAAACGCAAGTAAACTTAGATGATGCCAATAAAATGCTTACTAGATTTGATTACAAAACCCAACATTTTACATTCAAAATTTCACAAAAAAATATAAAGCAAACAACAAAACTGAGAACATGTTTGCAATAAACACACTGAAAAAATTAATTTATATTTTTCAGTTTTGTCAATTTTATATTTTATTTATCATTTTCAGCTTTTTTAAATCTGTTGAACTTTATCTGCTACAATACACATATTTTTTTTTTGTAGTATACTTTTATTTCACTCTTATTATTTTTTTTTTTATTTTTTTTGGTTTTTTTTATTTATTTATTTATTTTATTTTTTTTCCCACTCTTTTTTTTTTTTTATTGGTCGTTCATAACATTACATAGTTCATAATACATCATATTACACAGTTTGATTCACGTGGATTATGAACTCCCCCTTTTACCCCATATACAAATTGCTGTATCATATCAGTTTCCCTTCCATTGCTTGACATATTGCCTTTCTAGTGTCTGATGTATTCTGCTGTCTGTCCTATTCTCTACTGTCCCCCCTCCCCTCCCCTTTTCTTTCTCTACCCCTTCTACTGTAAATCATTTCTTCCATTTGTATTATCTTGTCTTGCCCCTCCTTTCCTCTTATATGACATTTTGTATAACCCTGAAACCGTTTTCATGTTTAGGTTTCACTCTGTTTTCTCCTATATGGATACATGTAGTTGGAACGCTAAATCAAACACGGTTTGTGCTACCACTTTGAAACCTGGCACAAGAATATAGTTCCAAGGTCTATCGCTATGGTTTGTGTCCTATTGAAGTAGCCCCAAGCAGAGACTGACGATAATCATTTCCATTGAAAGGGGTTGCCAAGCTTCCAAAAAACTACGAGTATCCTGAAATCTCAGCAAATATTTTTTCACCCAATCTTGATGATACTGGCAGGTAATGATAAGTACACCAATCCCACTTGGCTCACCCAATTTCTTTCTTCTAGGTAAAACCGTTCCTTTGCAGTAACCGTTTTCATGTTTAGGTTTCACTCTGTTTTCTCCTATATGGATACATGTAGTTGGAACTCTAAATCAAACACGGTTTATGCTACTTCTTTGAAACCTGGCACAAGAATGTAGTTCCAAGGTCTATCGCTATGATTTGTGTTCTATTTAAGTAACCCCAAGCAGAGACTGACGAGAATCACTTTCATTAAAGGGGTTGCCAAGCTTCCAAAAAACTACGAGTTTCCTGAAATCTCAGCAAACATTTTTTCACCCAATCTTGATGATATTGGCTGGTAATGATCAGTACACCAATCCCACTTGGCTCATCAAATTTCGTTCTTCTAGGTTAAACCGCTCCTTTGCAGTAACCATTTTCATATGTAGGTTTCACAAAGTTTTCTCCTATATGGATACATGTAGGTGGAACTCTAAATCAAACACGGTTTTTGCTAGCTCTTTGAAACTTGGCACAATAATGTAGTTCCAGGGTCTAACCCTATGGATTGTGTCGTATTGAAGTAGCCCCAAGCAGAGACCGACGAGAATCACATTCATTGAAAGGGGTTGCCAAGCTCCTAAAAAATTACGAGTTTCCTGAAATCTCAGCAACCATTTTTTCACCCAATCTTGATGATACTTCCATGTAATGATCAGTACACCAATCCCACTTGGCTCACCCAATTTCGTTCTTCTAGGTTAAACCGTTCATTTGCAGTAACCGTTTTCATGTTTAGGTTTCACTCTGTTTTCTCCTATATGGATACATGTAGTTGCAACTCTAAATCAAACACGGTTTGTGCTAGCTCTTTGAAACTTGGCACAATAATGCAGTTCCAAGTTCTATCGCTATGGTTTTTGTCTTATTGAAGTAGCCCCAAGCAGAGACTGACGAGAATCACTTTCATTGAAAGCGGTTGCCAAGCTTCCATAAATCTATGACATTACTGAAATCTCAGCAAACATTTTTTCACCCAATCTTGATGATACTTGCAGGTAATGATCAGTCCACCAATCCCACTTGGTCATCAAATTTCGTTCTTCTTGGTTAAACCGTTCCTTTGCAGTCACCGTTTTTATTTTTAGGTTTCACTCTGTTTTCTCCTATATGGATACAAGTAGTTGGAACTCTAAATCAAACAAGGTTTGTGCTGGCTCTTTGAAACTTGGAACAATAATGTATTTCCAAGTTCTCTCGCTATGGTTTGTGTCCTATTGAAGTAGCCCCAAGCAGAGACTGACGAGAATCACTTTAATTGAAAGGGGTTGCCAACCTTCCAAAAAACTACGAGTTTCCTGAAATCTCAGCAAACATTTTTTCACCCAATCTTGATGATATTGGCTAGTAATGATCAGTACACCAATCCCACTTTGCTCACCAAATTTCGTTCTTCTAGGTTAAACCGTTCCTTTGCAGTAACCGTTTTCATGTTTAGGTTTCACAATTTTTTCTCCTGTATGGATACATGTAGTTGGAACTCAAAATCAAACACGGTTTGTGCTAGCTCTTTGAAACTTGACACAATAATGTAGTTCCAGGGTCTATCGCTATGGTTTGTGTCCTATTGAAGCAGCCCCAAGCAGAGACTGAGGAGAATCAATTTCATTGAAAGGGGTTGCCACGCTTCCAAAAAACTACGAGTTTCCTGAAATCTCAGCAACCATTTTTTCACCCAATCTTGATGATACTGGCACGTAATGATCAGTACAGCAATCCCACTTGGCTCACCAAATTTCGTTCTTCTAGGTTAAACCGTTCCTTTGCAGTAACCGTTTTCATTTTTAGGTTTCACTCTGTTTTCTCCTATATGGATACATGTAGTTGGAACTCTAAATCAAACACGGTTTGTGCTAGCTCTTTGAAACTTGGCACAATAATGTAGTTCCAGGGTCTATCACTATGGTTTGTGTCCTACTGAAGTAGCCCCAAGCAGAGACTGAGGAGAATCACTTTCATTGAATGGGGTTGCCAAGCTTCCAAAAAAATACGAGTTTCCTGAAATCTCAGCAAACATTTTTTTACCCAAACTTGATGATACTGGCAGGTAATGATCAGTACACCAATCCCACTTGGCTCAGTAAATTTCGTTCTTCTTGGTTAAACCGTTCCTTTGCAGTAACCGTTTTCATGTTTAGGTTTCACTCTGTTTTCTCCTATATGGATACATGTAGTTGGAACTCTAAATCAAACACGGTTTGTGCTAGCTCTTTGAAACTTGGCACAATAATGTAGTTCCAAGGTCTATCGCTATGGTTTGTGTCCTATTGAAGTAGCCCCAAGCAGAGACTGACGAGAATCACTTTCATTGAAAGGGGTTGCCATGCTTCCACAAAACTACGAGTTTCCTGAATCCTCAGCAAACATTTTTTCACCCAATCTTGATGATACTTGCAGGTAATGATCAGTACTCCAATCCCACTTGGCTAACCTAATTTCGTTCTTCAAGATTAAATCGTTCGTTTGCAGTAACTGTTTTCATGTTTATGTTTCACTCTGTTTTTTCCTATATGGATACATGTAGTTGGAACTCTAAATCAAACACGGTTTGTGCTAGCTCTTTGAAACTTGGCACAATAATGTAGTTCCAAGTTCTACCACTATGGTTTGTGTTCTATTGAAGGAGCCCCAAGCAGAGACTGACGAGAATCACTTTCATTGAAAGGGGTTGCCAAGCTTCCAAAAAACTACGAGTTTCCTGAAATCTCAGCAAACACTTTTTCACCCAATCTTGATGATACTTCCAGGTAATGATCAGTACACCAATCCCACTTTGCTCATCAAATTTCGTTCTTCTAGGTTAAACCGTTCCTTTGCAGTAACCGTTTTTATTTTTAGGTTTCACTCTGTTTTTTCCTATATGGATACATGTAGTTCGAACTCTAAATCAAACATGGTTTGTGCTAGCTGTTTGAAACTTGGCACAATAATGTAGTTCCAAGTTCTATCGCTATGGTTTGTGTTCTATTGAAGTAGCCCCAAGCAGAGACTGACAAGAATCACTTTCATTGAAAGGGGTTGCCAAGCTTCCAAAAAACTACGAGTTTTCTGAAATCCCAGCAAACATTTTTTCACCCACTCTTGATGATATTGGCTGGTAATGATCAGTACACCAATCCCACTTGGCTCACCAAATTTCGTTCTTCTAGGTTAAACCGTTCCTCTGCAGTAACCGTTTTCATATTTAGGTTTCACAAAGTTTTCTCCTATATGGATACATGTAGTTGGAACTCTAAATCAAACAGGGTTTGTGCTACCTCTTTGAAACTTGGCACAATAATGTAGTTCCAGGATCTTTCGCTATGGTTTGTGTCCTACTGAAGTAGGCCCAAGCAGAGACTGACGAGAATCACTTTCATTGAATGGGGTTTCCAAGCTTCCAAAAAACTACGAGTTTCCTGAAATCTCAGCAAACATTTTTTCACCCAATCTTGATGATACTGGCAGGTAATGATCAGTACTCCAATCCCACTTGGCTCACCAAATTTCGTTCTTCTTGGTTAAACCGTTCCTTTGCAGTAACCGTTTTCATTTTTAGGTTTCACTCTGTTTTCTCCTATATGGATACATGTAGTTGGAACTCTAAATCAAACACGGTGTGTGCTAGCTCTTTGAAACTTGGCACAATAATGTAGTTCCACGGTCTATCGCTATGGTTTGTGTTCTATTGACATAACCCCAAGCAGAGACTGCCGAGAATCACTTTTATTGAAATGGGTTGCCAAGCTTCCATAAAACTACGAGTTTCCTGAAATCTCAGCAAACATTTTTTTCACCCAATCTTGATGATACTTGCAGGTAACGATCAGTACACCAATCCCACTTGGCTCACCAAATTTCGTTCTTCTAGGTTAAACCGTTCCTTTGCAGTACCGTTTTCATGGTTAGGTTTCACTCTGTTTTCTTCTATATGGATACATGTATTTGGAACTCTAAATCAAACACGGTTTGTGCTAGCTCTTTGAAACTTGGCACATTAATGTAGTTCCAAGTTCTATCGCAATGGTTTGTGTCTTATTGAAGTAGCCCCAAGCAGAGACTGACAAGAATCACTTTCATTGAAAGGGGTTACCAAGCTTCCAAAAAACTATGAGTTTCCTGAAATCTCAACAAACATTTTTTGACCAATCTTGGTGATATTGGCTGGTAATGATCAGTACACCAATCCAACTTGGCTCACCAAATTTCGTCCTTCTAGGTTAAACTGTTCCTTTGCAGTAACCGTTTTCATGTTTAGGTTTCACAATATTTTCTCCTATATGGATACATGTAGTTGGAACTCTAAATCAAACACGGTTTGTGCTACCTCTTTGAAACTTGGCACAAGAATGTAGTTCCAGGGTCTATCGCTATGGTTTGTGTCCTATTGAAGTAGCCCCAAGAAGAGACTGACGAGAATCACTTTCATTGAAAGGGGTTGCCAAGCTTCTAAAAAAATACGAGTTTCCTGAAATCTCAGTAACCATTTTTTCACCCAATCTTGATGATACTGGCAGGTAATGATCAGTACAGCAATCCCACTTGGCTCACCAAATTTCGTTCTTCTAGGTTAAACCGTTCCTTTGCAGTAACCGTTTTCATGTTTAGGTTTCACTCTGTTTTCTCCTATATGGATACATGTAGTTGAAACTCTAAATCAAACACGCTTTGTGCTAGCTCTTTAAAACTTGGCACAATAATGTAGTTCCAAGTTCTATCACTATGGCTTGTGTCCTATTGAAGTAGCTCAAAGCAGAGACTCACGAGAATCATGTTCATTGAAAGGGGTTGCCAAGCTTCCAAAAAACTACGAGTTTCCTGAAATCTCAGCAAATATTTTTTTCACCCAATCTTGATGATACTGGCAGGTAATGATCAGTACACCAATCCCACTTGGCTCACCAAATTTCGTTCTTCTAGGTTAAACCGTTCCTTTGCAGTAATCGCTTTCATGTTTAGGTTTCACTCTGTTTTCTCCTATATGGATACATGTTGTTGGAACTCTAAATCAAACACGGTTTGTGCTAGCTCTTTGAAACTTGGCACAAGAATGTAGTTTCAAGTTCTATTGCTATGGTTTCTGTTCTATTGAAGTAGCCCCAAGCAGAGACTGACGAGAATCACTTTCATTGAAAGGGGTTGCCAAGCTTCCAAAAAACTACGAGTTTCCTGAAATCTCAGCAAACATTTTTTCACCCAATCTTGATGATACTGGCAGGTAATGATCAGTACACCAATCCCACTTGGCTCACCAAATTTCGTTCTTCTAGGTTAAACCGTTCCTTTGCAGTAACCGTTTTCATGTTTAGGTTTCACTCTGTTTTCTCCTATATGGATACATGTAGTTGGAACTCTAAATCAAACACGGTTTGTGCTAGCTCTTTGAAACTTGGCACAATAATGTATTTCCAAGTTCTATCACTATGGCTTGTGTCCTATTGAAGTAGCTCCAAGCAGAGACTGACGAGAATCATGTTCATTGAAAGGGGTTGCCAAGCTTCCAAAAAACTACGAGTTTCCTGAAATCTCAGCAAATATTTTTTTCACCCAATCTTGATGATACTGGCAGGTAATGATCAGTACACCAATCCCACTTGGCTCACCAAATTTCGTTCTTCTAGGTTAAACCGTTCCTTTGCAGTAATCGCTTTCATGTTTAGGTTTCACTCTGTTTTCTCCTATATATATACATGTAGTTGGAACTCTAAATCAAACACGGTTTGTGCTAGCTCTTTGAAACTTGGCACAATAATGTAGTTTCAAGTTCTATCGCTACGGTTTGTGTCCTATTGAGGTAGCCCCAAGCAGAGACTCACGAGAATCACTTTCATTGAAAGGGGTTACCAAGCTTCCAAAAAACTATGAGTTTCCTGAAATCTCAGCAAACATTTTTTCACCCAATCTTGATGATACTTGCAGGTAATGATCAGTACACCAATCCCACTAGGCTCACCAAATTTCGTCCTTCTAGGTTAAACTGTTCCTTTGCAGTAACCGTTTTCATGTTTAGGTTTCACAATATTTTCTCCTATATGGATACATGTAGTTGGAACTCTAAATCAAACACGGTTTGTGCTACCTCTTTGAAACGTGGCACAAGAATGTAGTTCCAGGGTCTATCGCTATGGTTTGTGTCTTATTGAAGTAGCCCCAAGAAGAGACTGACGAGAATCACTTTCATTGAAAGGGGTTTGCAAGCTTCTAAAAAAATACGAGTTTCCTGAAATCTCAGTAACCATTTTTTCACCCAATCTTGATGATACTGGCAGGTAATGATCAGTACAGCAATCCCACTTGGCTCACCAAATTTCGTTCTTCTAGGTTAAACCGTTCCTTTGCAGTAAAGTTTTCATGTTTAGGTTTCACTCTGTTTTCTCCTATATGGATACATGTAGTTGGAACTCTAAATCAAACACGGTTTGTGCTAGCTCTTTGAAACTTGGCACAATAATGTAGTTCCAAGTTCTATCACTATGGCTTGTGTCCTATTGAAGTAGCTCCAAGCAGAGACTGACGAGAATCATGTTCATTGAAAGGGGTTGCCAAGCTTCCAAAAAACTACGAGTTACCTGAAATCTCAGCAAATATTTTTTTCACCCAATCTTGATGATACTGGCAGGTAATGATCAGTACACCAATCCCACTTGGCTCACCAAATTTCGTTCTTCTAGGTTATACCGTTCCTTTGCAGTAATCGCTTTCATGTTTAGGTTTCACTCTGTTTTCTCCTATATGGATACATGTAGTTGGAACTCTAAATCAAACACGGTTTGTGGTAGCTCTTTGAAACTTGGCACAATAATGTAGTTTCAAGTTCTATCGCTATGGTTTGTGTCCTATTGAAGTAGCCCCAAGCAGAGACTGACGAGAATCACTTTCATTGAAAGGGGTTGCCAAGCTTCCAAAAACTACGAGTTTCCTGAAATCTCAGCAAACATTTTTTCACCCAATCTTGATGATACTGGCAGGTAATGATCAGTACATCAATCCCACTTGGCTCACCAAATTTCGTTATTCTAGGTTAAACCGTTCCTTTGCAGTAACCGTTTTCATATTTAGGTTTCACAATGTTTTCTCCTATATTGATATATGTAGTTGGAACTCTAAATCAAACACGGTTTGTGCTAGCTCTTTGAAACTTGGCACAATAATGTAGTTCCAGGGTCTATCGCTATGTTTTGTGTCCTATTGAAGTAGCCCCAAGCAGAGACTTACGAGAATCACTTTCATTGAAAGGGGTTGCCAAGCTTCCAAAAAACTACCAGTTTCCTGAAATCTCAGCAAACATTTTTTCACCCAATCTTGATGATACTGGCAGGTAATGATCAGTACACCAATTGCACTTGGCTCACCAAATTTCATTCTTCTAGGTTAAACCGTTCCTTTGCAGTAACCGTTTTCATGTTTAGATTTCACAATTCTTTCTCCTATATGGATACATGTAGTTGGAACTCTAAATCAAACACGGTTTGTGCTAGCTCTTTGAAACTTGGCACAATAATGTAGTTCCAGGGTCTATCACTATGGTTTGTGTCCTATTGAAGTAGCCCCAAGCAGAGACTGACGAGAATCCCTTTCATTGAAAGGGGTTGCCAAGTTCCACGAAACTACGAGTTTCCTGAAATCTCAGCAACCATTTTTTCACCCAATCTTGATGATACTGGCAGGTAATGATCAGTACAGCAATCCCACTGGGCTCACCAAATTTCGTTCTTCTAGGTTAAACCGTTCCTTTGCAGTAACCGTTTTCATGTTTAGGTTTCACTCTGTTTTCTCCTATATGGATACATGTAGTTGGAACACTAAATGAAACACGGTTTGTGCTAGCTCTTTGAAATTTGTCACAATAATGTAGTTCCAGGGTCTATCGCTATGTTTTGTGTCCTATTGAAGTAGCCCCAAGCAGAGACTGACGAGAATCACTTTCATTGAAAGGGGTTGCCAAGCTTCCAAAAAACTACCAGTTTCCTGAAATATCAGCAAACATTTTTTCACCCAATCTTGATGATACTGGCAGGTAATGATCAGTACACCAATCCCACTTGGCTCACCAAATCTCGTTCTTCTTGGTTAAACCGTTCCTTTGCAGTAACCGTTTTCATTTTTAGGTTTCACTCTGTTTTTTCCTATATGGATACATGTAGTTGGATCTCTAAATCAAACACGGTTTGTGCTAGCTCTTTGAAACTTGGCACAAGAATGTAGTTCCAAGTTCTATCGCTATGGTTTGTGTCCTATTGAAGTAGCCCCAAGCAGAGACTGTCGAGAATCACTTTCATTGAAAGGGGTTGCCAAGCTTCCAAAAAACTACGAGTTTCCTGAAATCTCAGCAAACTTTTTTTCACCCAATCTTGATGATACTCTCAGGTAATGGTCAGTACTCCAATCCCACTTGGCTCACCAAATTTCGTTCATCTAGATTAATCGTTCGTTTGCAGTAACCGTTTTCATGTTTAGGTTTCACTCTGTTTTCTCCTATATGGATACATGTAGTTGGAACTCTAAATCAAACACGGTTTGTGCTAGCTCTTTGAAACTTGGTACAATAATATAGTTACAAGTTCTGTCGCTATTGTTTATGTCCTATTGAATTAGCCCCAAGCAGAGACTGACGAGAATCACTTTCATTGAAAGGGGTTGCCAAGCTTCCCCAAAAACTACGAGTTTCCTGAAATCTCAGCAAACATTTTTTCAGCCAATCTTCATGATACTGGCAGGTAATGATCAGTAATGATCAGTACACCAATCCCACTTGGCTCACCAAATTTCGTTCTTCTTGGTTAAACCGTTCCTTTGCAGTAACCGTTTCATTTTTAGGTTTCACTCTGTCTTCTGCTATATAGATACATGCAGTTGGAACTCTAAATCAAACACGGTTTGTGCTAGATCTTTGGAATCTTGGCACAATAATGTAGTCCAGGGTCTATCGCTATGGTTTGTGTCCTATTGAATTAGCCCCAAGCAGAGACTGACGAGAATCACTTTCATTGAAAGGGGTTGCCAAGCTTCCAAAAAACTACGAGTTTCCTGAAACCTCAGCAAACATTTTTTCAGCCAATCTTGATGATACTGGCAGGTAATGATCAGTACAGCAATCCCACTTGGCTCACCAAATTCGTTCTTCTTGGTTAAACCGTTCCTTTGCAGTAACCGTTTCATTTTTAGGTTTCACTCTGTTTTCTGCTATATAGATACATGCAGTTGGAAGTCTAAATCAAACACGGTTTGTGCTAGCTCTTTTGAAACTTGGCACAAGAATGTAGTTCCAAGTTCTATCGCTATGGTTTGTGTCCTATTGAAGTAGCCCCAAGCAGAGACTGACGAGAATCACTTTTATTGAAAGGGGTTGCCAAGCTTCCACAAAACTACGAGTTTCCTGAAATCTCAGCAAACGTTTTTTCACCCAATCTTGATGATACTTTCAGGTAATGATCAGTACACCAATCCCACTTGGCTCACCAAATTTCGTTTCTAGATTAAATCGTTCTTTTGCAGTAACCGTTTTCATGTTTAGGTTTCACTCTCTTTTCTCCTATATGGATACATGTAGTTGGAACTCTAAATCAAACACGGTTTGTGCTAGCTCTTTGAAACTTGGCACAATAATGTAGTTCCAAGTTCTAAAGCTATTGTTTGTGTTCTATTGAATTAGCCCCAAGCAGAGACTGACGAGAATCACTTTCATTGAAAGGGGTTGCCAAGCTTCCACAAAAACTACGAGTTTCCTGAAATCTCAGCAAACATTTTTTCAGCCAATCTTGATGATACTGGCAGGTAATGATCAGTACACCAATCCCACTTGGCTCACCAAATTTCGTTCTTCTTGGTTGAACCGTTCCTTTGCAGTAACCGTTTTCATATTTAGGTTTCACAATGTTTTTCTCCTATATTGATATATATAGTTGGAACTCTAAATCAAACACGGTTTGTGCTAGCTCTTTGAAACTTGGCACAATAATGTAGTTCCAGGGTCTATCGCTATGTTTTGTGTCCTATTGAAGTAGCCCCAAGCAGAGACTTACGAGAATCACTTTCATTAAAAGGGGTTGCCAAGCTTCCAAAAAACTACCAGTTTCCGAAATCTCAGCAAACATTTTTTCACCGAATCTTGATGATACTGGCAGGTAATGAATCAGTACACCAATTGCACTTGGCTCACCAAAATTTCATTCTTCTAGGTTAAACCGTTCCTTTGCAGTAACCGTTTCATGTTTAGATTTCACAATTCTTTCTCCTATATGGATACAAGTAGTTGGAACTCTAAATCAAAACACGGTTTGTGCTAGCTCTTTGAAACTTGGCACAATAATGTAGTTCCAGGGTCTATCGCTATGGTTTTGTGTCCTATTGAATTAGCCCCAAGCAGAGACTGACGAGAATCACTTTCATTGAAAGGGGTTGCCAAGCTTCCAAAAACTACGAGTTCCTGAAACCTCAGCAAACATTTTTCAGCCAATCTTGATGATACTGGCAGGTAATGATCAGTACACCAATCCCACTTGGCTCACCAAATTTCGTTCTTCTTGGTTAAACCGTTCCTTTGCAGTAACCGTTTCATTTTTAGGTTTCACTCTGTTTTCTGCTATATAGATACATGCAGTTGGAACTCTAAAATCAAACACGGTTTGTGCTAGATCTTTGAATCTTGGCACAATAATGTAGTTCCAGGGTCTATCGCTATGGTTTGTGTCCTATTGAATTAGCCCCAAGCAGAGACTGTCGAGAATCACTTTCATTGAAGGGGTTGCCAAGCTTCCAAAAAACTACGAGTTTCCTGAAATCTCAGCAAACTTTTTTTCACCCAATCTTGATGATACTCTCAGGTAATGGTCAGTACTCCAATCCCACTTGGCTCACCAAATTTTCGTTCTTCTAGATTAAATCGTTCGTTTGCAGTTACCGTTTTCATGTTTAGGTTTCACTCTGTTTTCTCCTATATGGATACATGTAGTTGGAACTCTAAATCAAACACGGTTTGTGCTAGCTCTTTGAAACTTGGTACAATAATATAGTTACAAGTTCTGTCGCTATTGTTTATGTCCTATTGAATTAGCCCCAAGCAGAGACTGACGAGAATCACTTTCATTGAAAGGGGTTGCCAAGCTTCCAAAAAACTACGAGTTTCCTGAAATCTCAGCAAACATTTTTTTCAGCCAATCTTCATGATACTGGCAGGTAATGATCAGTACACCAATCCCACTTGGCTCACCAAATTTCGTTCTTCTTGGTTAAACCGTTCCTTTGCAGTAACCGTTTCATTTTTAGGTTTCACTCTGTCTTCTGCTATATAGATACATGCAGTTGGAACTCTAAATCAAACACGGTTTGTGCTAGATCTTTGAATCTTGGCACAATAATGTAGTTCCAGGGTCTATCGCTATGGTTTGTGTCCTATTGAATTAGCCCCAAGCAGAGACTGACGAGAATCACTTTCATTGAAAGGGGTTGCCAAGCTTCCAAAAAACTACGAGTTTCCTGAAACCTCAGCAAACATTTTTCAGCCAATCTTGATGATACTGGCAGGTAATGATCAGTACACCAATCCCACTTGGCCTCACCAAATTTCGTTCTTCTTGGTTAAACCGTTCCTTTGCAGTAACCGTTTCATTTTTAGGTTTCACTCTGTTTTCTGCTATATAGATACATGCAGTTGGAAGTCTAAATCAAACACGGTTTGTGCTAGCTCTTTGAACTTGGCACAAGAATGTAGTTCCAAGTTCTATCGCTATGGTTTGTGTCCTATTGAAGTAGCCCCAAGCAGAGACTGACGAGAATCACTTTTATTGAAAGGGGTTGCCAAGCTTCCACAAAACTACGAGTTTCCTGAAATCTCAGCAAACGTTTTTCACCCAATCTTGATGATACTTTCAGGTAATGATCAGTACACCAATCCCACTTGGCTCACCAAATTTCGTTTTCTAGATTAAATCGTTCTTTTGCAGTAACCGTTTTCATGTTTAGGTTTCACTCTCTTTTCTCCTATATGGATACATGTAGTTGGAACTCTAAATCAAACACGGTTTGTGCTAGCTCTTTGAAACTTGGCACAATAATGTAGTTCCAAGTTCTATCGCTATTGTTTGTGTTCTATTGAATTAGCCCCAAGCAGAGACTGACGAGAATCACTTTCATTGAAAGGGGTTGCCAAGCTTCCACAAAACTACGAGTTTCCTGAAATCTCAGCAAACATTTTTCAGCCAATCTTGATGATACTGGCAGGTAATGATCAGTACACCAATCCCACTTGGCTCACCAAATTTCGTTCTTCTTGTTGAACCGTTCCTTTGCAGTAACCGTTTTAATATTTAGGTTTCACAATATTTTCTCCTATATTGATATATATAGTTGGAAC
This sequence comes from Urocitellus parryii, assembly GCF_045843805.1. Lineage (NCBI taxonomy): Eukaryota > Metazoa > Chordata > Mammalia > Rodentia > Sciuridae > Urocitellus > Urocitellus parryii. Next base: position 37,442 of record NW_027553399.1, read on the forward strand.
TCTAAATCAAACACGGTTTGTGCTAGCTCTTTGAAACTTGGCACAATAATGTAGTTCCAGGGTCTATCGCTGTGTTTTGTGTCCTATTGAAGTAGCCCCAAGCAGAGACTTACGAGAATCACTTTCATTAAAAGGGGTTGCCAAGCTTCCAAAAAACTACCAGTTTCCGAAATCTCAGCAAACATTTTTTCACCGAATCTTGATGATACTGGCAGGTAATGATCAGTACACCAATTGCACTTGGCTCACCAAATTTCATTCTTCTAGGTTAAACCGTTCCTTTGCAGTAACCGTTTTCATGTTTAGATTTCACAATTCTTTCTCCTATATGGATACAAGTAGTTGGAACTCTAAATCAAACACGGTTTGTGCTAGCTCTTTGAAACTTGGCACAATAATGTAGTTCCAGGGTCTATCGCTATGGTTTGTGTCCTATTGAATTAGCCCCAAGCAGAGACTGACGAGAATCACTTTCATTGAAAGGGGTTGCCAAGCTTCCCAAAAACTACGAGTTTCCTGAAACCTCAGCAAACATTTTTTCAGCCAATCTTGATGATACTGGCAGGTAATGATCAGTACACCAATCCCACTTGGCTCACCAAATTTCGTTCTTCTTGGTTAAACCGTTCCTTTGCAGTAACCGTTTCATTTTTAGGTTTCACTCTGTTTTCTGCTATATAGATACATGCAGTTGGAACTCTAAATCAAACACGGTTTGTGCTAGATCTTTGAATCTTGGCACAATAATGTAGTTCCAGGGTCTATCGCTATGGTTTGTGTCCTATTGAATTAGCCCTAAGCAGAGACTGACGAGAATCACTTTCATTGAAAGGGGTTGCCAAGCTTCCAAAAAACTACGAGTTTCCTGAAACCTCAGCAAATATTTTTTCAGCCAATCTTGATGATACTTGCAGGTAATGATCAGTACTCCAATCCACTTGGCTCAACAATCTCGTTCTTCTTGGTTAAACCGTTCCTTTGCAGTAACCGTTTTCATTTTTAGGTTTCACTCTGTTTTTTCCTATATGGATACATGTAGTTGGAACTCTAAATCAAACACGGTTTGTGCTAGCTCTTTTGAAACTTGGCAAAATAATGTAGTTCCAAGTTCTATCACTATGGTTTGTGTTCTATTGAAGTAGCCCCAAGCATAGACTGACGAGAATCAGTTTCATTGAAATGGGTGCCAGCTTCCAAAAAACTACGAGTTTCCTGAAATCTCAGCAAACATTTTTTCACCCAATCTAGATGATACTTCCAGGTAATGATCAGTACACCACTCCCACTTTGCTCATCATATTTCGTTCTTCTAGGTTAAACCATTCCTTTGCAGTAACCGTTTTTATTTCTAGGTTTCACTCTGATTTCTCGTATATGGATACATGTAGTTGGAAGTCTAAATCAAACACGGTTTGTGCTAGCTCTTTGAAAACTTGGCACAATAATGTAGTTCCAGGGTCTATCGCTATGTTTTGTGTCCTATTGAAGTAGCCCCAAGCAGAGACTGACGAGAATCACTTTCATTGAAAAAGGTTGCCAAGCTTCCAAAAACTACGAGTTTCCTGAAATCTCAGCAAAACATTTTTTCACCCAATCTTGATGATACTGGTAGGTAATGATCAGTACAGCAATACCACTTGGCTCACCGAATTTCGTTCTTCTAGGTTAAACCGTTCCTTTGCAGTAACCGTTTTCATTTTTAGGTTTCACTCTGTTTTCTCCTATATGGATACATGTAGTTGGAACTCTAAATCAAACACGGTTTGTGCTAGCTCTTTGACACTCGGCACCATAATGTAGTTCCAGCGTCTATCGCTATGGTTTGTGTCCTATTGAAGTAGCCCCAAGCAGAGACTGACGAGAATCACTTTCATTGAATGGGGTGCCAAGCTTCCAAAAAACTACGAGTTTTCCTGAAATCTCAGCAAACATTTTTTCACCCAATCTTGACGATACTGGCAGGTAATGATCAGTAACACCAATCCCACTTGGCTCACCAAATTTCGTTCTTCTTGGTTAAACCGTTCCTTTGCAGTAAACCGTTTTCATATTTTAGGTTTTCAA
>NW_027553400.1:0-39493 GCF_045843805.1 Urocitellus parryii
ATAGATCTTGGAACTACTTTATTGTGCCAAGTTTCAAAGAGCTAGCACAAACCGTGTTTGATTTAGAGTTCCAACTACATTTATCCAATATAGGAGAAAACAGAGTGAAACCTAAAAATGAAAACGGTTACTGCAAACGAACGGTTTAACCCAGAAGAACGAAATTTGGTGAGCCAAGTGGGATTGGTGTACTGATCATTACCTGCAAGTATCATCAAGATTGGGTGAAAAAATGTTTGCTGAGATTTCAGGAAACTCGTAGGTTTTTGGAAGCTTGGCAACCCCTTTCAATGAAAGTGAGTCTCGTCAGTCTATGCTTGGGGCTACTTCAATAGGAAACAAACCACAGAGATAGAACTTGGAACTACTTTATTCTGTCAAGTTTGAAATAGCTAGCACAAACCGTGTTTCATTTAGATTTCCAACTACATGTATCCATATCGGAGAAAACAGAGTTAAACCCAAAAATGAAAACGGTTACTGCAACGAACGGGTTTAACCCAGACGAAGGAAATTTGGTGAGCCAAATGGGATTGGTGTACTGATCATTACCTGCAAGTATCATCAAGATTGGGTGAAAAAATGTTTGCTGAGATTTCAGGAAACTCGAAGTTTTTTTGGAAGCTTGGCAACCCCTTTCAATGAAAGTGAGTCTCTTCAGTCTATGCTTGGGGCTACTTCCATAGGAAACAAACCATAGAGATAGATCTTGGAACTACTTTATTGTGCCAAGTTTCAAAGAGCTAGCACAAACCGTGTTTGATTTAGAGTTCCATCTACATGTATCCAATATAGGAGAAAACAGAATGAAACCCAAAAATGAAAACGGTTACTGCAAACGAACGGTTTAACCCAGAAGAACGAAATTTGGTGAGCCAAGTGGGATTGGTGTACTGATCATTACCTGCAAGTATCATCAAGATTGGGTGAAAAAATGTTTGCTGAGATTTCAGGAAACTCGTAGGTTTTTGGAAGCTTGGCAACCCCTTTCAATGAAAGTGAGTCTCCTCAGTCTATGCTTGGGGCTACTTCAATAGGAAACAAACCACAGAGATAGAACTTGGAACTACTTTATTCTGTCAAGTTTGAAATAGCTAGCACAAACCGTGTTTCATTTAGATTTCCAACTACATGTATCCATATCGGAGAAAACAGAGTGAAACCCCAAAATGAAAACGGTTACTGCAAACGAACGGTTTAACCCAGACGAAGGAAATTTGGTGAGCCAATGGGATTGGTGTACTGATCATTACCTGCAAGTATCATCAAGATTGGGTGAAAAAATGTTTGCTGAGATTTCAGGAAACTCGAAGTTTTTTGGAAGCTTGGCAACCCCTTTCAATGAAAGTGAGTCTCTTCAGTCTATGCTTGGGGCTACTTCCATAGGAAACAAACCATAGAGATAGATCTTGGAACTACTTTATTGTGCCAAGTTTCAAAGAGCTAGCACAAACCGTGTTTGATTTAGAGTTCCAAATACATGTATCCAATATAGGAGAAAACAGAGTGAAACCTAAAAATGAAAACGGTTACTGCAAACGAACGGTTTAACCCAGAAGAACGAAATTTGGTGAGCCAAGTGGGATTGGTGTACTGATCATTACCTGCAAGTATCATCAAGATTGGGTGAAAAAATGTTTGCTGAGATTTCAGGAAACTCGTAGGTTTTTGGAAGCTTGGCAACCCCTTTCAATGAAAGTGAGTCTCGTCAGTCTATGCTTGGGGCTACTTCAATAGGAAACAAACCACAGAGATAGAACTTGGAACTACTTTATTCTGTCAAGTTTGAAATAGCTAGCACAAACCGTGTTTCATTTAGATTTCCAACTACATGTATCCATATGGGAGAAAACAGAGTGAAACCCCAAAATGAAAACGGTTACTGCAACGAACGGTTTAACCCAGACGAAGGAAATTTTGGTGAGCCAAATGGGATTGGTATACTGATCATTACCTGCAAGTATCATCAAGATTGGGTGAAAAAATGTTTGCTGAGATTTCAGGAAACTCGAAGTTTTTTGGATGCTTGGCAACCCCTTTCAATGAAAGTGAGTCTCTTCAGTCTATGCTTAGGGCTACTTCCATAGGAAACAAACCATAGAGATAGATCTTGGAACTACTTTATTGTGCCAAGTTTCAAAGAGCTAGCACAAACCGTGTTTGATTTAGAGTTCCAACTACATGTATCCAATATAGGAGAAAACAGAGTGAAACCTAAAAATGAAAAAGGTTACTGCAAACGAACGGTTTAACCCAGAAGAACGAAATTTGGTGAGCCAAGTGGGATTGGTGTACTGATCATTACCTGCAAGTATCATCAAGATTGGGTGAAAAAATGTTTGCTGAGATTTCAGGAAACTCGTAGGTTTTTGGAAGCTTGGCAACCCCTTTCAATGAAAGTGAGTCTCCTCAGTCTATGCTTGGGGCTACTTCAATAGGAAACAAACCACAGAGATAGAACTTGGAACTACTTTATTCTGTCAAGTTTGAAATAGCTAGCACAAACCGTGTTTCATTTAGATTTCCAACTACATGTATCCATATCGGAGAAAACAGAGTGAAACCCAAAAATGAAAACGGTTACTGCAAACGAACGCTTTAACCCAGAAGAAGGAAATTTGGTGAGCCAAATGGGATTGGTGTACTGATCATTACCTGCAAGTATCATCAAGATTGGGTGAAAAAATGTTTGCTGAGATTTCAGGAAACTCGAAGTTTTTTGGAAGCTTGGCAACCCCTTTCAATGAAAGTGAGTCTCTTCAGTCTATGCTTGGGGCTACTTCCATAGGAAACAAACCATAGAGATAGATCTTGGAACTACTTTATTGTGCCAAGTTTCAAAGAGCTAGCACAAACCGTGTTTGATTTAGAGTTCCAACTACATGTATCCAATATAGGAGAAAACAGAGTGAAACCTAAAAATGAAAACGGTTACTGCAAACGAACGGTTTAACCCAGAAGAACAAAATTTGGTGAGCCAAGTGGGATTGGTGTACTGATCATTACCTGCAAGTATCATCAAGATTGGGTGAAAAAATGTTTGCTGAGATTTCAGGAAACTCGTAGGTTTTTGGAAGCTTGGCAACCCCTTTCAATGAAAGTGAGTCTCGTCAGTCAATGCTTGGGGCTACTTCAATAGGAAACAAACCACAGAGATAGAACTTGGAACTACTTTATTCTGTCAAGTTTGAAATAGCTAGCACAAACCGTGTTTCATTTAGATTTCCAACTACATGTATCCATATCGGAGAAAACAGAGTGAAACCCCAAAATGAAAACGGTTACTGCAAACGAACGGTTTAACCCAGACGAAGGAAATTTGGTGAGCCAAATGGGATTGGTGTACTGATCATTACCTGCAAGTATCATCAAGATTGGGTGAAAAAATGTTTGCTGAGATTTCAGGAAACTCGAAGTTTTTTGGAAGCTTGGCAACCCCTTTCAATGAAAGTGAGTCTCTTCAGTCTATGCTTGGGGCTACTTCCATAGGAAACAAACCATAGAGATAGATCTTGGAACTACTTTATTGTGCCAAGTTTCAAAGAGCTAGCACAAACCGTGTTTGATTTAGAGTTCCAAATACATGTATCCAATATAGGAGAAAACAGAGTGAAACCTAAAAATGAAAACGGTTACTGCAAACGAACGGTTTAACCCAGAAGAACGAAATTTGGTGAGCCAAGTGGGATTGGTGTACTGATCATTACCTGCAAGTATCATCAAGATTGGGTGAAAAAATGTTTGCTGAGATTTCAGGAAACTCGTAGGTTTTTGGAAGCTTGGCAACCCCTTTCAATGAAAGTGAGTCTCGTCAGTCTATGCTTGGGGCTACTTCAATAGGAAACAAAACCACAGAGATAGAACTTGGAACTACTTTATTCTGTCAAGTTTGAAATAGCTAGCACAAACCGTGTTTCATTTAGATTTCCAACTACATGTATCCATATGGGAGAAAACAGAGTGAAACCCCAAAATGAAAACGGTTACTGCAACGAACGGTTTAACCCAGACGAAGGAAATTTGGTGAGCCAAATGGGATTGGTATACTGATCATTACCTGCAAGTATCATCAAGATTGGGTGAAAAAATGTTTGCTGAGATTTCAGGAAACTCGAAGTTTTTTGGATGCTTGGCAACCCCTTTCAATGAAAGTGAGTCTCTTCAGTCTATGCTTAGGGCTACTTCCATAGGAAACAAACCATAGAGATAGATCTTGGAACTACTTTATTGTGCCAAGTTTCAAAGAGCTAGCACAAACCGTGTTTGATTTAGAGTTCCAACTACATGTATCCAATATAGGAGAAAACAGAGTGAAACCTAAAAATGAAAAAGGTTACTGCAAACGAACGGTTTAACCCAGAAGAACGAAATTGGTGAGCCAAGTGGGATTGGTGTACTGATCATTACCTGCAAGTATCATCAAGATTGGGTGAAAAAATGTTTGCTGAGATTTCAGGAAACTCGTAGGTTTTTGGAAGCTTGGCAACCCCTTTCAATGAAAGTGAGTCTCCTCAGTCTATGCTTGGGGCTACTTCAATAGGAAACAAACCACAGAGATAGAACTTGGAACTACTTTATTCTGTCAAGTTTGAAATAGCTAGCACAAACCGTGTTTCATTTAGATTTCCAACTACATGTATCCATATCGGAGAAAACAGAGTGAAACCCAAAAATGAAAACGGTTACTGCAAACGAACGCTTTAACCCAGAAGAAGGAAATTTGGTGAGCCAAATGGGATTGGTGTACTGATCATTACCTGCAAGTATCATCAAGATTGGGTGAAAAAATGTTTGCTGAGATTTCAGGAAACTCGAAGTTTTTTGGAAGCTTGGCAACCCCTTTCAATGAAAGTGAGTCTCTTCAGTCTATGCTTGGGGCTACTTCCATAGGAAACAAACCATAGAGATAGATCTTGGAACTACTTTATTGTGCCAAGTTTCAAAGAGCTAGCACAAACCGTGTTTGATTTAGAGTTCCAACTACATGTATCCAATATAGGAGAAAACAGAGTGAAACCTAAAAATGAAAACGGTTACTGCAAACGAACGGTTTAACCCAGAAGAACAAAATTTGGTGAGCCAAGTGGGATTGGTGTACTGATCATTACCTGCAAGTATCATCAAGATTGGGTGAAAAAATGTTTGCTGAGATTTCAGGAAACTCGTAGGTTTTTGGAAGCTTGGCAACCCCTTTCAATGAAAGTGAGTCTCGTCAGTCAATGCTTGGGGCTACTTCAATAGGAAACAAACCACAGAGATAGAACTTGGAACTACTTTATTCTGTCAAGTTTGAAATAGCTAGCACAAACCGTGTTTCATTTAGATTTCCAACTACATGTATCCATATCGGAGAAAACAGAGTGAAACCCCAAAATGAAAACGGTTACTGCAAACGAACGGTTTAACCCAGACGAAGGAAATTTGGTGAGCCAAATGGGATTGGTGTACTGATCATTACCTGCAAGTATCATCAAGATTGGGTGAAAAAATGTTTGCTGAGATTTCAGGAAACTCGAAGTTTTTTGGAAGCTTGGCAACCCCTTTCAATGAAAGTGAGTCTCTTCAGTCTATGCTTGGGGCTACTTCCATAGGAAACAAACCATAGAGATAGATCTTGGAACTACTTTATTGTGCCAAGTTTCAAAGAGCTAGCACAAACCGTGTTTGATTTAGAGTTCCATCTACATGTATCCAATATAGGAGAAAACAGAATGAAACCCAAAAATGAAAACGGTTACTGCAAACGAACGGTTTAACCCAGAAGAACGAAATTTGGTGAGCCAAGTGGGATTGGTGTACTGATCATTACCTGCAAGTATCATCAAGATTGGGTGAAAAATGTTTGCTGAGATTTCAGGAAACTCGTAGGTTTTTGGAAGCTTGGCAACCCCTTTCAATGAAAGTGAGTCTCGTCAGTCTATGCTTGGGGCTACTTCAATAGGAAACAAACCACAGAGATAGAACTTGGAACTACTTTATTCTGTCAAGTTTGAAATAGCTAGCACAAACCGTGTTTCATTTAGATTTCCAACTACATGTATCCATATCGGAGAAAACAGAGTGAAACCCCAAAATGAAAACGGTTACTGCAAACGAACGGTTTAACCCAGACGAAGGAAATTTGGTGAGCCAAATGGGATTGGTGTACTGATCATTACCTGCAAGTATCATCAAGATTGGGTGAAAAAATGTTTGCTGAGATTTCAGGAAAATCGAAGTTTTTTGGAAGCTTGGCAACCCCTTTCAATGAAAGTGAGTCTCTTCAGTCTATGCTTGGGGCTACTTCCATAGGAAACAAACCATAGAGATAGATCTTGGAACTACTTTATTGTGCCAAGTTTCAAAGAGCTAGCACAAACCGTGTTTGATTTAGAGTTCCAAATACATGTATCCAATATAGGAGAAAACAGAGTGAAACCTAAAAATGAAAACGGTTACTGCAAACGAACGGTTTAACCCAGAAGAACGAAATTTGGTGAGCCAAGTGGGATTGGTGTACTGATCATTACCTGCAAGTATCATCAAGATTGGGTGAAAAAATGTTTGCTGAGATTTCAGGAAACTCGTAGGTTTTTGGAAGCTTGGCAACCCCTTTCAATGAAAGTGAGTCTCGTCAGTCTATGCTTGGGGCTACTTCAATAGGAAACAAACCACAGAGATAGAACTTGGAACTACTTTATTCTGTCAAGTTTGAAATAGCTAGCACAAACCGTGTTTCATTTAGATTTCCAACTACATGTATCCATATGGGAGAAAACAGAGTGAAACCCCAAAATGAAAACGGTTACTGCAACGAACGGTTTAACCCAGACGAAGGAAATTTGGTGAGCCAAATGGGATTGGTATACTGATCATTACCTGCAAGTATCATCAAGATTGGGTGAAAAAATGTTTGCTGAGATTTCAGGAAACTCGAAGTTTTTTGGATGCTTGGCAACCCCTTTCAATGAAAGTGAGTCTCTTCAGTCTATGCTTAGGGCTACTTCCATAGGAAACAAACCATAGAGATAGATCTTGGAACTACTTTATTGTGCCAAGTTTCAAAGAGCTAGCACAAACCGTGTTTGATTTAGAGTTCCAACTACATGTATCCAATATAGGAGAAAACAGAGTGAAACCTAAAAATGAAAAAGGTTACTGCAAACGAACGGTTTAACCCAGAAGAACGAAATTTGGTGAGCCAAGTGGGATTGGTGTACTGATCATTACCTGCAAGTATCATCAAGATTGGGTGAAAAAATGTTTGCTGAGATTTCAGGAAACTCGTAGGTTTTTGGAAGCTTGGCAACCCCTTTCAATGAAAGTGAGTCTCCTCAGTCTATGCTTGGGGCTACTTCAATAGGAAACAAACCACAGAGATAGAACTTGGAACTACTTTATTCTGTCAAGTTTGAAATAGCTAGCACAAACCGTGTTTCATTTAGATTTCCAACTACATGTATCCATATCGGAGAAAACAGAGTGAAACCCAAAAATGAAAACGGTTACTGCAAACGAACGCTTTAACCCAGAAGAAGGAAATTTGGTGAGCCCAAATGGGATTGGTGTACTGATCATTACCTGCAAGTATCATCAAGATTGGGTGAAAAAATGTTTGCTGAGATTTCAGGAAACTCGAAGTTTTTTGGAAGCTTGGCAACCCCTTTCAATGAAAGTGAGTCTCTTCAGTCTATGCTTGGGGCTACTTCCATAGGAAACAAACCATAGAGATAGATCTTGGAACTACTTTATTGTGCCAAGTTTCAAAGAGCTAGCACAAACCGTGTTTGATTTAGAGTTCCAACTACATGTATCCAATATAGGAGAAAACAGAGTGAAACCTAAAAATGAAAACGGTTACTGCAAACGAACGGTTTAACCCAGAAGAACAAAATTTGGTGAGCCAAGTGGGATTGGTGTACTGATCATTACCTGCAAGTATCATCAAGATTGGGTGAAAAAATGTTTGCTGAGATTTCAGGAAACTCGTAGGTTTTTGGAAGCTTGGCAACCCCTTTCAATGAAAGTGAGTCTCGTCAGTCAATGCTTGGGGCTACTTCAATAGGAAACAAACCACAGAGATAGAACTTGGAACTACTTTATTCTGTCAAGTTTGAAATAGCTAGCACAAACCGTGTTTCATTTAGATTTCCAACTACATGTATCCATATCGGAGAAAACAGAGTGAAACCCCAAAATGAAAACGGTTACTGCAAACGAACGGTTTAACCCAGACGAAGGAAATTTGGTGAGCCAAATGGGATTGGTGTACTGATCATTACCTGCAAGTATCATCAAGATTGGGTGAAAAAAATGTTTGCTGAGATTTCAGGAAACTCGAAGTTTTTTGGAAGCTTGGCAACCCCTTTCAATGAAAGTGAGTCTCTTCAGTCTATGCTTGGGGCTACTTCCATAGGAAACAAACCATAGAGATAGATCTTGGAACTACTTTATTGTGCCAAGTTTCAAAGAGCTAGCACAAACCGTGTTTGATTTAGAGTTCCAAATACATGTATCCAATATAGGAGAAAACAGAGTGAAACCTAAAAATGAAAACGGTTACTGCAAACGAACGGTTTAACCCAGAAGAACGAAATTTGGTGAGCCAAGTGGGATTGGTGTACTGATCATTACCTGCAAGTATCATCAAGATTGGGTGAAAAAATGTTTGCTGAGATTTCAGGAAACTCGTAGGTTTTTGGAAGCTTGGCAACCCCTTTCAATGAAAGTGAGTCTCGTCAGTCTATGCTTGGGGCTACTTCAATAGGAAACAAACCACAGAGATAGAACTTGGAACTACTTTATTCTGTCAAGTTTGAAATAGCTAGCACAAACCGTGTTTCATTTAGATTTCCAACTACATGTATCCATATGGGAGAAAACAGAGTGAAACCCCAAAATGAAAACGGTTACTGCAACGAACGGTTTAACCCAGACGAAGGAAATTTGGTGAGCCAAATGGGATTGGTATACTGATCATTACCTGCAAGTATCATCAAGATTGGGTGAAAAAATGTTTGCTGAGATTTCAGGAAACTCGAAGTTTTTTGGATGCTTGGCAACCCCTTTCAATGAAAGTGAGTCTCTTCAGTCTATGCTTAGGGCTACTTCCATAGGAAACAAACCATAGAGATAGATCTTGGAACTACTTTATTGTGCCAAGTTTCAAAGAGCTAGCACAAACCGTGTTTGATTTAGAGTTCCAACTACATGTATCCAATATAGGAGAAAACAGAGTGAAACCTAAAAATGAAAAAGGTTACTGCAAACGAACGGTTTAACCCAGAAGAACGAAATTTGGTGAGCCAAGTGGGATTGGTGTACTGATCATTACCTGCAAGTATCATCAAGATTGGGTGAAAAAATGTTTGCTGAGATTTCAGGAAACTCGTAGGTTTTTGGAAGCTTGGCAACCCCTTTCAATGAAAGTGAGTCTCCTCAGTCTATGCTTGGGGCTACTTCAATAGGAAACAAACCACAGAGATAGAACTTGGAACTACTTTATTCTGTCAAGTTTGAAATAGCTAGCACAAACCGTGTTTCATTTAGATTTCCAACTACATGTATCCATATCGGAGAAAACAGAGTGAAACCCAAAAATGAAAACGGTTACTGCAAACGAACGCTTTAACCCAGAAGAAGGAAATTTGGTGAGCCAAATGGGATTGGTGTACTGATCATTACCTGCAAGTATCATCAAGATTGGGTGAAAAAATGTTTGCTGAGATTTCAGGAAACTCGAAGTTTTTTGGAAGCTTGGCAACCCCTTTCAATGAAAGTGAGTCTCTTCAGTCTATGCTTGGGGCTACTTCCATAGGAAACAAACCATAGAGATAGATCTTGGAACTACTTTATTGTGCCAAGTTTCAAAGAGCTAGCACAAACCGTGTTTGATTTAGAGTTCCAACTACATGTATCCAATATAGGAGAAAACAGAGTGAAACCTAAAAATGAAAACGGTTACTGCAAACGAACGGTTTAACCCAGAAGAACAAAATTTGGTGAGCCAAGTGGGATTGGTGTACTGATCATTACCTGCAAGTATCATCAAGATTGGGTGAAAAAATGTTTGCTGAGATTTCAGGAAACTCGTAGGTTTTTGGAAGCTTGGCAACCCCTTTCAATGAAAGTGAGTCTCGTCAGTCAATGCTTGGGGCTACTTCAATAGGAAACAAACCACAGAGATAGAACTTGGAACTACTTTATTCTGTCAAGTTTGAAATAGCTAGCACAAACCGTGTTTCATTTAGATTTCCAACTACATGTATCCATATCGGAGAAAACAGAGTGAAACCCCAAAATGAAAACGGTTACTGCAAACGAACGGTTTAACCCAGACGAAGGAAATTTGGTGAGCCAAATGGGATTGGTGTACTGATCATTACCTGCAAGTATCATCAAGATTGGGTGAAAAAATGTTTGCTGAGATTTCAGGAAACTCGAAGTTTTTTGGAAGCTTGGCAACCCCTTTCAATGAAAGTGAGTCTCTTCAGTCTATGCTTGGGGCTACTTCCATAGGAAACAAACCATAGAGATAGATCTTGGAACTACTTTATTGTGCCAAGTTTCAAAGAGCTAGCACAAACCGTGTTTGATTTAGAGTTCCATCTACATGTATCCAATATAGGAGAAAACAGAATGAAACCCAAAAATTAAAACGGTTACTGCAAACGAACGGTTTAACCCAGAAGAACGAAATTTGGTGAGCCAAGTGGGATTGGTGTACTGATCATTACCTGCAAGTATCATCAAGATTGGGTGAAAAAATGTTTGCTGAGATTTCAGGAAACTCGTAGGTTTTTGGAAGCTTGGCAACCCCTTTCAATGAAAGTGAGTCTCGTCAGTCTATGCTTGGGGCTACTTCAATAGGAAACAAACCACAGAGATAGAACTTGGAACTACTTTATTCTGTCAAGTTTGAAATAGCTAGCACAAACCGTGTTTCATTTAGATTTCCAACTACATGTATCCATATCGGAGAAAACAGAGTGAAACCCCAAAATGAAAACGGTTACTGCAAACGAACGGTTTAACCCAGACGAAGGAAATTTGGTGAGCCAAATGGGATTGGTGTACTGATCATTACCTGCAAGTATCATCAAGATTGGGTGAAAAAATGTTTGCTGAGATTTCAGGAAAATCGAAGTTTTTTGGAAGCTTGGCAACCCCTTTCAATGAAAGTGAGTCTCTTCAGTCTATGCTTGGGGCTACTTCCATAGGAAACAAACCATAGAGATAGATCTTGGAACTACTTTATTGTGCCAAGTTTCAAAGAGCTAGCACAAACCGTGTTTGATTTAGAGTTCCAAATACATGTATCCAATATAGGAGAAAACAGAGTGAAACCTAAAAATGAAAACGGTTACTGCAAACGAACGGTTTAACCCAGAAGAACGAAATTTGGTGAGCCAAGTGGGATTGGTGTACTGATCATTACCTGCAAGTATCATCAAGATTGGGTGAAAAAATGTTTGCTGAGATTTCAGGAAACTCGTAGGTTTTTGGAAGCTTGGCAACCCCTTTCAATGAAAGTGAGTCTCGTCAGTCTATGCTTGGGGCTACTTCAATAGGAAACAAACCACAGAGATAGAACTTGGAACTACTTTATTCTGTCAAGTTTGAAATAGCTAGCACAAACCGTGTTTCATTTAGATTTCCAACTACATGTATCCATATCGGAGAAAACAGAGTGAAACCCCAAAATGAAAACGGTTACTGCAACGAACGGTTTAACCCAGACGAAGGAAATTTGGTGAGCCAAATGGGATTGGTATACTGATCATTACCTGCAAGTATCATCAAGATTGGGTGAAAAAATGTTTGCTGAGATTTCAGGAAACTCGAAGTTTTTTGGATGCTTGGCAACCCCTTTCAATGAAAGTGAGTCTCTTCAGTCTATGCTTAGGGCTACTTCCATAGGAAACAAACCATAGAGATAGATCTTGGAACTACTTTATTGTGCCAAGTTTCAAAGAGCTAGCACAAACCGTGTTTGATTTAGAGTTCCAACTACATGTATCCAATATAGGAGAAAACAGAGTGAAACCTAAAAATGAAAAAGGTTACTGCAAACGAACGGTTTAACCCAGAAGAACGAAATTTGGTGAGCCAAGTGGGATTGGTGTACTGATCATTACCTGCAAGTATCATCAAGATTGGGTGAAAAAATGTTTGCTGAGATTTCAGGAAACTCGTAGGTTTTTGGAAGCTTGGCAACCCCTTTCAATGAAAGTGAGTCTCCTCAGTCTATGCTTGGGGCTACTTCAATAGGAAACAAACCACAGAGATAGAACTTGTAACTACTTTATTCTGTCAAGTTTGAAATAGCTAGCACAAACCGTGTTTCATTTAGATTTCCAACTACATGTATCCATATCGGAGAAAACAGAGTGAAACCCAAAAATGAAAACGGTTACTGCAAACGAACGCTTTAACCCAGAAGAAGGAAATTTGGTGAGCCAAATGGGATTGGTGTACTGATCATTACCTGCAAGTATCATCAAGATTGGGTGAAAAAATGTTTGCTGAGATTTCAGGAAACTCGAAGTTTTTTGGAAGCTTGGCAACCCCTTTCAATGAAAGTGAGTCTCTTCAGTCTATGCTTGGGGCTACTTCCATAGGAAACAAACCATAGAGATAGATCTTGGAACTACTTTATTGTGCCAATTTTCAAAGAGCTAGCACAAACCGTGTTTGATTTAGAGTTCCAACTACATGTATCCAATATAGGAGAAAACAGAGTGAAACCTAAAAATGAAAACGGTTACTGCAAACGAACGGTTTAACCCAGAAGAACAAAATTTGGTGAGCCAAGTGGGATTGGTGTACTGATCATTACCTGCAAGTATCATCAAGATTGGGTGAAAAAATGTTTGCTGAGATTTCAGGAAACTCGTAGGTTTTTGGAAGCTTGGCAACCCTTTCAATGAAAGTGAGTCTCGTCAGTCAATGCTTGGGGCTACTTCAATAGGAAACAAACCACAGAGATAGAACTTGGAACTACTTTTATTCTGTCAAGTTTGAAATAGCTAGCACAAACCGTGTTTCATTTAGATTTCCAACTACATGTATCCATATCGGAGAAAACAGAGTGAAACCCCAAAATGAAAACGGTTACTGCAAACGAACGGTTTAACCCAGACGAAGGAAATTTGGTGAGCCAAATGGGATTGGTGTACTGATCATTACCTGCAAGTATCATCAAGATTGGGTGAAAAAATGTTTGCTGAGATTTCAGGTAACTCGTAGTTTTTTGGAAGCTTGGCAACCCCTTTCAATGAAAGTGAGTCTCTTCAGTCTATGCTTGGGGCTACTTCCATAGGAAACAAACCATAGAGATAGATCTTGGAACTACTTTATTGTGCCAAGTTTCAAAGAGCTAGCACAAACCGTGTTTGATTTAGAGTTCCAACTACATGTATCCAATATAGGAGAAAACAGAGTGAAACCTAAAAATGAAAAAGGTTACTGCAAACGAACGGTTTAACCCAGAAGAACGAAATTTGGTGAGCCAAGTGGGATTGGTGTACTGATCATTACCTGCAAGTATCATCAAGATTGGGTGAAAAAATGTTTGCTGAGATTTCAGGAAACTCGTAGGTTTTTGGAAGCTTGGCAACCCCTTTCAATGAAAGTGAGTCTCGTCAGTCTATGCTTGGGGCTACTTCAATAGGAAACAAACCACAGAGTTAGAACTTGGAACTACTTTATTCTGTCAAGTTTGAAATAGCTAGCACAAACCGTGTTTCATTTAGATTTCCAACTACATGTATCCATATGGGAGAAAACCGAGTGAAACCCCAAAATGAAAACGGTTACTGCAAACGAACGGTTTAACCCAGAAGAAGGAAATTTGGTGAGCCAAATGGGATTGGTGTACTGATCATTACCTGCAAGTATCATCAAGATTGGGTGAAAAAAATGTTTGCTGAGATTTCAGGAAACTCGAAGTTTTTTGGAAGCTTGGCAACCCCTTTCAATGAAAGTGAGTCTCTTCAGTCTATGCTTGGGGCTACTTCCATAGGAAACAAACCACAGAGATAGAACTTGGAACTACTTTATTCTGTCAAGTTTGAAATAGCTAGCACAAACCGTGTTTCATTTAGAATTCCAACTACATGTATCCATATCGGAGAAAACAGAGTGAAACCCCAAAATGAAAACGGTTACTGCAAACGAACGGTTTAACCCAGACGAAGGAAATTTGGTGAGCCAAATGGGATTGGTGTACTGATCATTACCTGCAAGTATCATCAAGATTGGGTGAAAAAATGTTTGCTGAGATTTCAGGAAACTCGTAGTTTTTTGGAAGCTTGTCAACCCCTTTCAATGAAAGTGAGTCTCTTCAGTCTATGCTTGGGGCTACTTCCATAGGAAACGAACCATGGAGATAGATCTTGGGACTACTTTATTGTGCCAAGTTTCAAAGAGCTAGCACAAACCGTGTTTGATTTAGAGTTCCAACTACATGTATCCAATATAGGAGAAAACAGAGTGAAACCTAAAAATGAAAAAGGTTACTGCAAACGAACGGTTTAACCCAGAAGAACGAAATTTGGTGAGCCAAGTGGGATTGGTGTACTGATCATTACCTGCAAGTATCATCAAGATTGGGTGAAAAAATATTTGCTGAGATTTCAGGAAACTCGTAGGTTTTGGAAGCTTGGCAACCCCTTTCAATGAAAGTGATTCTCGTCAGTCTCTGCTTGGGGCTACTTCAATAGGAAACAAACCACAGAGATAGAACTTGGAACTACTTTATTCTGTCAAGTTTGAAATAGCTAGCACAAACCGTGTTTCATTTAGATTTCCAACTACATGTATCCATATCGGAGAAAACAGAGTGAAACCCCAAAATGAAAACGGTTACTGCAAACGAACGCTTTAACCCAGAAGAAGGAAATTTGGTGAGCCAAATGGGATTGGTGTACTGATCATTACCTGCAAGTATCATCAAGATTGGGTGAAAAAATGTTTGCTGAGATTTCAGGAAACTCGAAGTTTTTTGGAAGCTTGGCAACCCCTTTCAATGAAAGTGAGTCTCTTCAGTCTATGCTTGGGGCTACTTCCATAGGAAACAAACCATAGAGATAGATCTTGGAACTACTTTATTGTGCCAAGTTTCAAAGAGCTAGCACAAACCGTGTTTGATTTAGAGTTCCATCTACATGTATCCAATATAGGAGAAAACAGAATGAAACCCAAAAATGAAAACGGTTACTGCAAACGAACGGTTTAACCCAGAAGAACGAAATTTGGTGAGCCAAGTGGGATTGGTGTACTGATCATTACCTGCAAGTATCATCAAGATTGGGTGAAAAAATGTTTGCTGAGATTTCAGGAAACTCGTAGGTTTTTGGAAGCTTGGCAACCCCTTTCAATGAAAGTGAGTCTCGTCAGTCTATGTTTGGGGCTACTTCAATAGGAAACAAACCACAGAGATAGAACTTGGAACTACTTTATTCTGTCAAGTTTGAAATAGCTAGCACAAACCGTGTTTCATTTAGATTTCCAACTACATGTATCCATATCGGAGAAAACAGAGTGAAACCCCAAAATGAAAACGGTTACTGCAACGAACGGTTTAACCCAGACGAAGGAAATTTGGTGAGCCAAATGGGATTGGTGTACTGATCATTACCTGCAAGTATCATCAAGATTGGGTGAAAAAATGTTTGCTGAGATTTCAGGAAACTCGAAGTTTTTGGAAGCTTGGCAACCCCTTTCAATGAAAGTGAGTCTCTTCAGTCTATGCTTGGGGCTACTTCCATAGGAAACAAACCATAGAGATAGATCTTGGAACTACTTTATTGTGCCAATTTTCAAAGAGCTAGCACAAACCGTGTTTGATTTAGAGTTCCAACTACATGTATCCAATATAGGAGAAAACAGAGTGAAACCTAAAAATGAAAACGGTTACTGCAAACGAACGGTTTAACCCAGAAGAACAAAATTTGGTGAGCCAAGTGGGATTGGTGTACTGATCATTACCTGCAAGTATCATCAAGATTGGGTGAAAAAATGTTTGCTGAGATTTCAGGAAACTCGTAGGTTTTTGGAAGCTTGGCAACCCCTTTCAATGAAAGTGAGTCTCGTCAGTCTATGCTTGGGGCTACTTCAATAGGAAACAAACCACAGAGATAGAACTTGGAACTACTTTATTCTGTCAAGTTTGAAATAGCTAGCACAAACCGTGTTTCATTTAGATTTCCAACTACATGTATCCATATCGGAGAAAACAGAGTGAAACCCCAAAATGAAAACGGTTACTGCAAAGGAACGGTTTAACCCAGACGAAGGAAATTTGGTGAGCCAAATGGGATTGGTGTACTGATCATTACCTGCAAGTATCATCAAGATTGGGTGAAAAAATGTTTGCTGAGATTTCAGGAAACTCGAAGTTTTTTGGAAGCTTGGCAACCCCTTTCAATGAAAGTGAGTCTCTTCAGTCTATGCTTGGGGCTACTTCCATAGGAAACAAACCATAGAGATAGATCTTGGAACTACTTTATTGTGCCAAGTTTCAAAGAGCTAGCACAAACCGTGTTTGATTTAGAGTTCCAACTACATGTATCCAATATAGGAGAAAACAGAGTGAAACCCAAAAATGAAAACGGTTACTGCAAACGAACGGTTTAACCCAGAAGAACGAAATTTGGTGAGCCAAGTGGGATTGGTGTACTGATCATTACCTGCAAGTATCATCAAGATTGGGTGAAAAAATATTTGCTGAGATTTCAGGAAACTCGTAGGTTTTTGGAAGCTTGGCAAACCCTTTCAATGAAAGTGAGTCTCGTCAGTCTCTGCTTGGGGCTACTTCAATAGGAAACAAACCACAGAGATAGAACTTGGAACTACTTTATTCTGTCAAGTTTGAAATAGCTAGCACAAACCGTGTTTCATTTAGATTTCCAACTACATGTATCCATATCGGAGAAAACAGAGTGAAACCTAAAAATGAAAACGGTTACTGCAAACGAACGGTTTAACCCAGACGAAGGAAATTTGGTGAGCCAAATGGGATTGGTGTACTGATCATTACCTGCAAGTATCATCAAGATTGGGTGAAAAAATGTTTGCTGAGATTTCAGGAAACTCGTAGGTTTTTGGAAGCTTGGCAACCCCTTTCAAAGAAAGTGAGTCTCTTCAGTCTATGCTTGGGGCTACTTCCATAGGAAACAAACCATAGAGATAGATCTTGGAACTACTTTATTGTGCCAAGTTTCAAAGAGCTAGCACAAACCGTGTTTGATTTAGAGTTCCAACTACATGTATCCAATATAGGAGAAAACAGAGTGAAACCTAAAAATGAAAAAGGTTACTGCCAAACGAACGGTTTAACCCAGAAGAACGAAATTTGGTGAGCCAAGTGGGATTGGTGTAGTGATCATTACCTGCAAGTATCATCAAGATTGGGTGAAAAAATGTTTGCTGAGATTTCAGGAAACTCGTAGGTTTTTGGAAGCTTGGCAACCCCTTTCAATGAAACTGAGTCTCGTCAGTCTCTGCTTGGGGCTACTTCAATAGGAAACAAACCACAGAGATAGAACTTGGAACTACTTTATTCTGTCAAGTTTGAAATAGCTAGCAGAAACCGTGTTTCATTTAGATTTCCAACTACATGTATCCATATCGGAGAAAACAGAGTGAAACCCCAAAATGAAAACGGTTACTGCAAACGAACGGTTTAACCCAGACGAAGGAAATTTGGTGAGCCAAATGGGATTGGTGTACTGATCATTACCTGCAAGTATCATCAAGATTGGGTGAAAAAATGTTTGCTGAGATTTCAGGAAACTCGTAGTTTTTTGGAAGCTTGTCAACCCCTTTCAATGAAAGTGAGTCTCTTCAGTCTATGCTTGGGGCTACTTCCATAGGAAACAAACCATGGAGATAGATCTTGGAACTACTTTATTGTGCCAAGTTTCAAAGAGCTAGCACAAACCGTGTTTGATTTAGAGTTCCAACTACATGTATCCAATATAGGAGAAAACAGAGTGAAACCTAAAAATGAAAACTGTTACTGCAAACGAACGGTTTAACCCAGAAGAACAAAATTTGGTGAGCCAAGTGGGATTGGTGTACTGATCATTACCTGCAAGTATCATCAAGATTGGGTGAAAAAATGTTTGCTGAGATTTCAGGAAACTCGTAGGTTTTTGGAAGCTTGGCAACCCCTTTCAATGAAAGTGAGTCTCGTCAGTCTATGCTTGGGGGCTACTTCAATAGGAAACAAACCACAGAGATAGAACTTGGAACTACTTTATTCTGTCAAGTTTGAAATAGCTAGCACAAACCGTGTTTCATTTAGATTTCCAACTACATGTATCCATATCGGAGAAAACAGAGTGAAACCCAAAAATGAAAACGGTTACTGCAAACGAACGGTTTAACCCAGACGAAGGAAATTTGGTGAGCCAAATGGGATTGGTGTACTGATCATTACCTGCAATCATAAAGATTGGGTGAAAAAATGTTTGCTGAGATTTCAGGAAACTCGTAGTTTTTTGGAAGCTTGGCAACCCCTTTCAATGAAAGTGAGTCTCTTCAGTCTATGCTTGGGGCTACTTCCATAGGAAACAAACCATAGAGATAGATCTTGGAACTACTTTATTGTGCCAAGTTTCAAAGAGCTAGCACAAACCGTGTTTGATTTAGAGTTCCAACTACATGTATCCAATATAGGAGAAAACAGAGTGAAACCTAAAAATGAAAACGGTTACTGCAAACGAACGGTTTAACCCAGAAGAACGAAATTTGGTGAGCCAAGTGGGATTGGTGTACTGATCATTACCTGCAAGTATCATCAAGATTGGGTGAAAAAATGTTTGCTGAGATTTCAGGAAACTCGTAGGTTTTTGGAAGCTTGGCAACCCCTTTCAATGAAAGTGAGTCTCGTCAGTCTATGCTTGGGGCTACTTCAATAGGAAACAAACCACAGAGATAGAACTTGGAACTACTTTATTCTGTCAAGTTTGAAATAGCTAGCACAAACCGTGTTTCATTTAGATTTCCAACTACATGTATCCATATCGGAGAAAACAGAGTGAAACCCAAAAATGAAAACGGTTACTGCAAATGAACGGTTTAACCCAGACGAAGGAAATTTGGTGAGCCAAATGGGATTGGTGTACTGATCATTACCTGCAAGTATCATCAAGATTGGGTGAAAAAATGTTTGCTGAGATTTCAGGAAACTCGAAGTTTTTTGGAAGCTTGGCAACCACTTTCAATGAAAGTGAGTCTCTTCAGTCTATGCTTGGGGCTACTTCCATAGGAAACAAACCATAGAGATAGATCTTGGAACTACTTTATTGTGCCAAGTTTCAAAGAGCTAGCACAAACCGTGTTTGATTTAGAGTTCCAACTACATGTATCCAATATAGAAGAAAACAGAGTGAAACCTAAAAATGAAAACGGTTACTGCAAACGAACGGTTTAACCCAGAAGAACGAAATTTGGTGAGCCAAGTGGGATTGGTGTACTGATCATTACCTGCAAGTATCATCAAGATTGGGTGAAAAAATGTTTGCTGAGATTTCAGGAAACTCGTAGGTTTTTGGAAGCTTGGCAACCCCTTTCAATGAAAGTGAGTCTCGTCAGTCTATGCTTGGGGCTACTTCAATAGGAAACAAACCACAGAGATAGAACTTGGAACTACTTTATTCTGTCAAGTTTGAAATAGCTAGCACAAACCGTGTTTCATTTAGATTTCCAACTACATGTATCCATATCGGAGAAAACAGAGTGAAACCCCAAAATGAAAACGGTTACTGCAAACGAACGGTTTAACCCAGACGAAGGAAATTTGGTGAGCCAAATGGGATTGGTGTACTGATCATTACCTGCAAGTATCATCAAGATTGGGTGAAAAAATGTTTGCTGAGATTTCAGGAAACTCGTAGTTTTTTGGAAGCTTGGCAACCCCTTTCAATGAAAGTGAGTCTCTTCAGTCTATGCTTGGGGCTACTTCCATAGGAAACAAACCATAGAGATAGATCTTGGAACTACTTTATTGTGCCAAGTTTCAAAGAGCTAGCACAAACCGTGTTTGATTTAGAGTTCCAAATACATGTATCCAATATAGGAGAAAACAGAGTGAAACCTAAAAATGAAAAAGATTACTGCAAACGAACGGTTTAACCCAGAAGAACGAAATTTGGTGAGCCAAGTGGGATTGGTGTACTGATCATTACCTGCAAGTATCATCAAGATTGGGTGAAAAAATATTTGCTGAGATTTCAGGAAACTCGTAGGTTTTTGGAAGCTTGGCAACCCCTTTCAATGAAAGTGAGTCTCGTCAGTCTATGCTTGGGGCTACTTCAATAGGAAACAAACCACAGAGATAGAACTTGGAACTACTTTATTCTGTCAAGTTTGAAATAGCTAGCACAAACCGTGTTTCATTTAGATTTCCAACTACATGTATCCATATCGGAGAAAACAGAGTGAAACCCAAAAATGAAAACGGTTACTGCAAACGAACGGTTTAACCCAGACGAAGGAAATTTGGTGAGCCAAATGGGATTGGTGTACTGATCATTACCTGCAAGTATCATCAAGATTGGGTGAAAAAATGTTTGCTGAGATTTCAGGAAACTCGTAGTTTTTTGGAAGCTTGGCAACCCCTTTCAATGAAAGTGAGTCTCTTCAGTCTATGCTTGGGGCTACTTCCATAGGAAACAAACCATAGAGATAGATCTTGGAACTACTTTATTGTGCCAAGTTTCAAAGAGCTAGCACAAACCGTGTTTGATTTAGAGTTCCAACTACATGTATCCAATATAGGAGAAAACAGAGTGAAACCTAAAAATGAAAACGGTTACTGCAAACGAACGGTTTAACCCAGAAGAACGAAATTTGGTGAGCCAAGTGGGATTGGTGTACTGATCATTACCTGCAAGTATCATCAAGATTGGGTGAAAAAATGTTTGCTGAGATTTCAGGAAACTCGTAGGTTTTTGGAAGCTTGGCAACCCCTTTCAATGAAAGTGAGTCTCGTCAGTCTATGCTTGGGGCTACTTCAATAGGAAACAAACCACAGAGATAGAACTTGGAACTACTTTATTCTGTCAAGTTTGAAATAGCTAGCACAAACCGTGTTTCATTTAGATTTCCAACTACATGTATCCATATCGGAGAAAACAGAGTGAAACCCAAAAATGAAAACGGTTACTGCAAATGAACGGTTTAACCCAGACGAAGGAAATTTGGTGAGCCAAATGGGATTGGTGTACTGATCATTACCTGCAAGTATCATCAAGATTGGGTGAAAAAATGTTTGCTGAGATTTCAGGAAACTCGAAGTTTTTTGGAAGCTTGGCAACCACTTTCAATGAAAGTGAGTCTCTTCAGTCTATGCTTGGGGCTACTTCCATAGGAAACAAACCATAGAGATAGATCTTGGAACTACTTTATTGTGCCAAGTTTCAAAGAGCTAGCACAAACCGTGTTTGATTTAGAGTTCCAACTACATGTATCCAATATAGAAGAAAACAGAGTGAAACCTAAAAATGAAAACGGTTACTGCAAACGAACGGTTTAACCCAGAAGAACGAAATTTTGGTGAGCCAAGTGGGATTGGTGTACTGATCATTACCTGCAAGTATCATCAAGATTGGGTGAAAAAATGTTTGCTGAGATTTCAGGAAACTCGAAGTTTTTTGGAAGCTTGGCAACCCCTTTCAATGAAAGTGAGTCTCTTCAGTCTATGCTTGGGGCTACTTCCATAGGAAACAAACCATAGAGATAGATCTTGGAACTACTTTATTGTGCCAAGTTTCAAAGAGCTAGCACAAACCGTGTTTGATTTAGAGTTCCAAATACATGTATCCAATATAGGAGAAAACAGAGTGAAACCTAAAAATGAAAAAGATTACTGCAAACGAACGGTTTAACCCAGAAGAACGAAATTTGGTGAGCCAAGTGGGATTGGTGTACTGATCATTACCTGCAAGTATCATCAAGATTGGGTGAAAAAATATTTGCTGAGATTTCAGGAAACTCGTAGGTTTTTGGAAGCTTGGCAACCCCTTTCAATGAAAGTGAGTCTCGTCAGTCTATGCTTGGGGCTACTTCAATAGGAAACAAACCACAGAGATAGAACTTGGAACTACTTTATTCTGTCAAGTTTGAAATAGCTAGCACAAACCGTGTTTCATTTAGATTTCCAACTACATGTATCCATATCGGAGAAAACAGAGTGAAACCCAAAAATGAAAACGGTTACTGCAAACGAACGGTTTTAACCCAGACGAAGGAAATTTGGTGAGCCAAATGGGATTGGTGTACTGATCATTACCTGCAAGTATCATCAAGATTGGGTGAAAAAATGTTTGCTGAGATTTCAGGAAACTCGTAGTTTTTTGGAAGCTTGGCAACCCCTTTCAATGAAAGTGAGTCTCTTCAGTCTATGCTTGGGGCTACTTCCATAGGAAACAAACCATAGAGATAGATCTTGGAACTACTTTATTGTGCCAAGTTTCAAAGAGCTAGCACAAACCGTGTTTGATTTAGAGTTCCAACTACATGTATCCAATATAGGAGAAAACAGAGTGAAACCTAAAAATGAAAACGGTTACTGCAAACGAACGGTTTAACCCAGAAGAACGAAATTTGGTGAGCCAAGTGGGATTGGTGTACTGATCATTACCTGCAAGTATCATCAAGATTGGGTGAAAAAATGTTTGCTGAGATTTCAGGAAACTCGTAGGTTTTTGGAAGCTTGGCAACCCCTTTCAATGAAAGTGAGTCTCGTCAGTCTATGCTTGGGGCTACTTCAATAGGAAACAAACCACAGAGATAGAACTTGGAACTACTTTATTCTGTCAAGTTTGAAATAGCTAGCACAAACCGTGTTTCATTTAGATTTCCAACTACATGTATCCATATCGGAGAAAACAGAGTGAAACCCAAAAATGAAAACGGTTACTGCAAATGAACGGTTTAACCCAGACGAAGGAAATTTGGTGAGCCAAATGGGATTGGTGTACTGATCATTACCTGCAAGTATCATCAAGTGAAAAAATGTTTGCTGAGATTTCAGGAAACTCGAAGTTTTTTGGAAGCTTGGCAACCACTTTCAATGAAAGTGAGTCTCTTCAGTCTATGCTTGGGGCTACTTCCATAGGAAACAAACCATAGAGATAGATCTTGGAACTACTTTATTGTGCCAAGTTTCAAAGAGCTAGCACAAACCGTGTTTGATTTAGAGTTCCAACTACATGTATCCAATATAGAAGAAAACAGAGTGAAACCTAAAAATGAAAACGGTTACTGCAAACGAACGGTTTAACCCAGAAGAACGAAATTTGGTGAGCCAAGTGGGATTGGTGTACTGATCATTACCTGCAAGTATCATCAAGATTGGGTGAAAAAATGTTTGCTGAGATTTCAGGAAACTCGAAGTTTTTTGGAAGCTTGGCAACCCCTTTCAATGGAAAGTGAGTCTCTTCAGTCTATGCTTGGGGCTACTTCCATAGGAAACAAACCATAGAGATAGATCTTGGAACTACTTATTGTGCCTAGTTTCAAAGAGCTAGCACAAACCGTGTTTGATTTAGAGTCCAAATACATGTATCCAATATAGGAGAAAACAGAGTGAAACCTAAAAATGAAAACGGTTACTGCAAACGAACGGTTTAACCCAGAAGAACGAAATTTGGTGAGCCAAGTGGGATTGGTGTACTGATCATTACCTGCAAGTATCATCAAGATTGGGTGAAAAAATGTTTGCTGAGATTTCAGGAAACTCGTAGGTTTTTGGAAGCTTGGCAACCCCTTTCAATGAAAGTGAGTCTCGTCAGTCTATGCTTGGGGCTACTTCAATAGGAAACAAACCACAGAGATAGAACTTGGAACTACTTTATTCTGTCAAGTTTGAAATAGCTAGCACAAACCGTGTTTCATTTAGATTTCCAACTACATGTATCCATATCGGAGAAAACAGAGTGAAACCCAAAAATGAAAACGGTTACTGCAAACGAACGGTTTAACCCAGACGAAGGAAATTTGGTGAGCCAAATGGGATTGGTGTACTGATCATTACCTGCAAGTATCATCAAGATTGGGTGAAAAAATGTTTGCTGAGATTTCAGGAAACTCGAAGTTTTTTGGAAGCTTGGCAACCCCTTTCACATGAAAGTGAGTCTCTTCAGTCTATGCTTGGGGCTACTTCCATAGGAAACAAACCATAGAGATAGATCTTGGAACTACTTTATTGTGCCAAGTTTCAAAGAGCTAGCACAAACCGTGTTTGATTTAGAGTTCCAACTACATGTATCCAATATAGGAGAAAACAGAGTGAAACCCAAAAATGAAAACGGTTACTGCAAACGAACGGTTTAACCCAGAAGAACGAAATTGGTGAGCCAAGTGGGATTGGTGTACTGATCATTACCTGCAAGTATCATCAAGATTGGGTGAAAAAATATTTGCTGAGATTTCAGGAAACTCGTAGGTTTTTGGAAGCTTGCAAACCCTTTCAATGAAAGTGAGTCTCGTCAGTCTCTGCTTGGGGCTACTTCAATAGGAAACAAACCACAGAGATAGAACTTGGAACTACTTTATTCTGTCAAGTTTGAAATAGCTAGCACAAACGTGTTTCATTTAGATTTCCAACTACATGTATCCATATCGGAGAAAACAGAGTGAAACCTAAAAATGAAAACGGTTACTGCAAACGAACGGTTTAACCCAGACGAAGGAAATTTGGTGAGCCAAATGGGATTGGTGTACTGATCATTACCTGCAAGTATCATCAAGATTGGGTGAAAAAATGTTTGCTGAGATTTCAGGAAACTCGTAGGTTTTTGGAAGCTTGGCAACCCCTTTCAAAGAAAGTGAGTCTCTTCAGGTCTATGCTTGGGGCTACTTCCATAGAAACAAACCATAGAGATAGATCTTGGAACTACTTTATTGTGCCAAGTTTCAAAGAGCTAGCACAAACCGTGTTTGATTTAGAGTTCCAACTACATGTATCCAATATAGGAGAAAACAGAGTGAAACCTAAAAATGAAAAAGGTTACTGCAAACGAACGGTTTAACCCAGAAGAACGAAATTTGGTGAGCCAAGTGGGATTGGTGTAGTGATCATTACCTGCAAGTATCATCAAGATTGGGTGAAAAAATGTTTGCTGAGATTTCAGGAAACTCGTAGGTTTTTGGAAGCTTGGCAACCCCTTTCAATGAAACTGAGTCTCGTCAGTCTCTGCTTCGGGCTACTTCAATAAGAAACAAACCACAGACATAGAACTTGGAACTACTTTATTCTGTCAAGTTTGAAATAGCTAGCAGAAACCGTGTTTCATTTAGATTTCCAACTACATGTATCCATATCGGAGAAAACAGAGTGAAACCCCAAAATGAAAACGGTTACTGCAAACGAACGGTTTAACCCAGACGAAGGAAATTTGGTGAGCCAAATGGGATTGGTGTACTGATCATTACCTGCAAGTATCATCAAGATTGGGTGAAAAAATGTTTGCTGAGATTTCAGAAACTCGTAGTTTTTTGGAAGCTTGTCAACCCCTTTCAATGAAAGTGAGTTCTCTTCAGTCTATGCTTGGGGCTACTTCCATAGGAAACAAACCATAGAGATAGATCTTGGAACTACTTTATTGTGCCAAGTTTCAAAGAGCTAGCACAAACCGTGTTTGATTTAGAGTTCCAACTACATGTATCCAATATAGGAGAAAACAGAGTGAAACCTAAAAATGAAAACTGTTACTGCAAACGAACGGTTTAACCCAGAAGAACAAAATTTGGTGAGCCAAGTGGGATTGGTGTACTGATCATTACCTGCAAGTATCATCAAGATTGGGTGAAAAATGTTTGCTGAGATTTCAGGAAACTCGTAGGTTTTTGGAAGCTTGGCAACCCCTTTCAATGAAAGTGAGTCTCGTCAGTCTATGCTTGGGGGCTACTTCAATAGGAAACAAACCACAGAGATAGAACTTGGAACTACTTTATTCTGTCAAGTTTGAAATAGCTAGCACAAACCGTGTTTCATTTAGATTTCCAACTACATGTATCCATATCGGAGAAAACAGAGTGAAACCCAAAAATGAAAACGGTTACTGCAAACGAACGGTTTAACCCAGACGAAGGAAATTTGGTGAGCCAAATGGGATTGGTGTACTGATCATTACCTGCAAGTATCATCAAGATTGGGTGAAAAATGTTTGCTGAGATTTCAGGAAACTCGTAGTTTTTTGGAAGCTTGGCAACCCCTTTCAATGAAAGTGAGTCTCTTCAGTCTATGCTTGGGGCTACTTCCATAGGAAACAAACCATAGAGATAGATCTTGGAACTACTTTATTGTGCCAAGTTTCAAAGAGCTAGCACAAACCGTGTTTGATTTAGAGTTCCAACTACATGTATCCAATATAGGAGAAAACAGAGTGAAACCTAAAAATGAAAACGGTTACTGCAAACGAACGGTTTAACCCAGAAGAACGAAATTTGGTGAGCCAAGTGGGATTGGTGTACTGATCATTACCTGCAAGTATCATCAAGATTGGGTGAAAAAATGTTTGCTGAGATTTCAGGAAACTCGTAGGTTTTTGGAAGCTTGGCAACCCCTTTCAATGAAAGTGAGTCTCGTCAGTCTATGCTTGGGGCTACTTCAATAGGAAACAAACCACAGAGATAGAACTTGGAACTACTTTATTCTGTCAAGTTTGAAATAGCTAGCACAAACCGTGTTTCATTTAGATTTCCAACTACATGTATCCATATCGGAGAAAACAGAGTGAAACCCAAAAATGAAAACGGTTACTGCAAATGAACGGTTTAACCCAGACGAAGGAAATTGGTGAGCCAATGGGATTGGTGTACTGATCATTACCTGCAAGTATCATCAAGATTGGGTGAAAAAATGTTTGCTGAGATTTCAGGAAACTCGAAGTTTTTTGGAAGCCTTGGCAACCACTTTCAATGAAAGTGAGTCTCTTCAGTCTATGCTTGGGGCTACTTCCATAGGAAACAAACCATAGAGATAGATCTTGGAACTACTTTATTGTGCCAAGTTTCAAAGAGCTAGCACAAACCGTGTTTGATTTAGAGTTCCAACTACATGTATCCAATATAGAAGAAACAGAGTGAAACCTAAAAAATGAAAACGGTTACTGCAAACGAACGGTTTAACCCAGAAGAACGAAATTTGGTGAGCCAAGTGGGATTGGTGTACTGATCATTACCTGCAAGTATCATCAAGATTGGGTGAAAAAATGTTTGCTGAGATTTCAGGAAACTCGTAGGTTTTTGGAAGCTTGGCAACCCCTTTCAATGAAAGTGAGTCTCGTCAGTCTATGCTTGGGGCTACTTCAATAGGAAACAAACCACAGAGATAGAACTTGGAACTACTTTATTCTGTCAAGTTTGAAATAGCTAGCACAAACCGTGTTTCATTTAGATTTCCAACTACATGTATCCATAGCGGAGAAAACAGAGTGAAACCCCAAAATGAAAACGGTTACTGCAAACGAACGGTTTAACCCAGACGAAGGAAATTTGGTGAGCCAAATGGGATTGGTGTACTGATCATTACCTGCAAGTATCATCAAGATTGGGTGAAAAAATGTTTGCTGAGATTTCAGGAAACTCGTAGTTTTTTGGAAGCTTGTCAACCCCTTTCAATGAAAGTGAGTCTCTTCAGTCTATGCTTGGGGCTACTTCCATAGGAAACAAACCATGGAGATAGATCTTGGAACTACTTTATTGTGCCAAGTTTCAAAGAGCTAGCACAAACCGTGTTTGATTTAGAGTTCCAACTACATGTATCCATATAGGAGAAAACAGAGTGAAACCTAAAAATGAAAACTGTTACTGCAAACGAACGGTTTAACCCAGAAGAACAAAATTTGGTGAGCCAAGTGGGATTGGTGTACTGATCATTACCTGCAAGTATCATCAAGATTGGGTGAAAAAATGTTTGCTGAGATTTCAGGAAACTCGTAGGTTTTTGGAAGCTTGGCAACCCCTTTCAATGAAAGTGAGTCTCGTCAGTCTATGCTTGGGGCTACTTCAATAGGAAACAAACCACAGAGATAGAACTTGGAACTACTTTATTCTGTCAAGTTTGAAATAGCTAGCACAAACCGTGTTTCATTTAGATTTCCAACTACATGTATCCATATCGGAGAAAACAGAGTGAAACCCAAAAATGAAAACGGTTACTGCAAACGAACGGTTTAACCCAGACGAAGGAAATTTGGTGAGCCAAATGGGATTGGTGTACTGATCATTACCTGCAAGTATCATCAAGATTGGGTGAAAAAATGTTTGCTGAGATTTCAGGAAACTCGTAGTTTTTTGGAAGCTTGGCAACCCCTTTCAATGAAAGTGAGTCTCTTCAGTCTATGCTTGGGGCTACTTCCATAGGAAACAAACCATAGAGATAGATCTTGGAACTACTTTATTGTGCCAAGTTTCAAAGAGCTAGCACAAACCGTGTTTGATTTAGAGTTCCAACTACATGTATCCAATATAGGAGAAAACAGAGTGAAACCTAAAAATGAAAACGGTTACTGCAAACGAACGGTTTAACCCAGAAAGAACGAAATTTGGTGAGCCAAGTGGGATTGGTGTACTGATCATTACCTGCAAGTATCATCAAGATTGGGTGAAAAAATGTTTGCTGAGATTTCAGGAAACTCGTAGGTTTTTGGAAGCTTGGCAACCCCTTTCAATGAAAGTGAGTCTCGTCAGTCTATGCTTGGGGCTACTTCAATAGGAAACAAACCACAGAGATAGAACTTGGAACTACTTTATTCTGTCAAGTTTGAAATAGCTAGCACAAACCGTGTTTCATTTAGATTTCCAACTACATGTATCCATATCGGAGAAAACAGAGTGAAACCCAAAAATGAAAACGGTTACTGCAAATGAACGGTTTTAACCCAGACGAAGGAAATTTGGTGAGCCAAATGGGATTGGTGTACTGATCATTACCTGCAAGTATCATCAAGATTGGGTGAAAAAATGTTTGCTGAGATTTCAGGAAACTCGAAGTTTTTTGGAAGCTTGGCAACCACTTTCAATGAAAGTGAGTCTCTTCAGTCTATGCTTGGGGCTACTTCCATAGGAAACAAACCATAGAGATAGATCTTGGAACTACTTTATTGTGCCAAGTTTCAAAGAGCTAGCACAAACCGTGTTTGATTTAGAGTTCCAACTACATGTATCCAATATAGAAGAAAACAGAGTTGAAACCTAAAAATGAAAACGGTTACTGCAAACGAACGGTTTAACCCAGAAGAACGAAATTTGGTGAGCCAAGTGGGATTGGTGTACTGATCATTACCTGCAAGTATCATCAAGATTGGGTGAAAAAATGTTTGCTGAGATTTCAGGAAACTCGTAGGTTTTTGGAAGCTTGGCAACCCCTTTCAATGAAAGTGAGTCTCGTCAGTCTATGCTTGGGGCTACTTCAATAGGAAACAAACCACAGAGATAGAACTTGGAACTACTTTATTCTGTCAAGTTTGAAATAGCTAGCACAAACCGTGTTTCATTTAGATTTCCAACTACATGTATCCATATCGGAGAAAACAGAGTGAAACCCCAAAATGAAAACGGTTACTGCAAACGAACGGTTTAACCCAGAAGAACGAAATTTGGTGAGCCAAATGGGGATTGGTGTACTGATCATTACCTGCAAGTATCATCAAGATTGGGTGAAAAAATGTTTTGCTGAGATTTCAGGAAACTCGTAGTTTTTTGGAAGCTTGGCAACCCCTTTCAATGAAAGTGAGTCTCTTCAGTCTATGCTTGGGGCTACTTCCATAGGAAACAAACCATAGAGATAGATCTTGGAACTACTTTATTGTGCCAAGTTTCAAAGAGCTAGCACAAACCGTGTTTGATTTAGAGTTCCAAATACATGTATCCAATATAGGAGAAAACAGAGTGAAACCTAAAAATGAAAAAGATTACTGCAAACGAACGGTTTAACCCAGAAGAACGAAATTTGGTGAGCCAAGTGGGATTGGTGTACTGATCATTACCTGCAAGTATCATCAAGATTGGGTGAAAAAATGTTTGCTGAGATTTCAGGAAACTCGTAGGATTTTGGAAGCTTGGCAACCCCTTTCAATGAAAGTGAGTCTCGTCAGTCTATGCTTGGGGCTACTTCAATAGGAAACAAACCACAGAGATAGAACTTGGAACTACTTTATTCTGTCAAGTTTGAAATAGCTAGCACAAACCGTGTTTCATTTAGATTTCCAACTACATGTATCCATATGGGAGAAAACAGAGTGAAACCCCAAAATGAAAACGGTTACTGCAAACGAACGGTTTAACAAAGAAGAAGGAAATTTGGTGAGCCAAATGGGATTGGTGTACTGATCATTACCTGCAAGTATCATCAAGATTGGGTGAAAAAATGTTTGCTGAGATTTCAGGAAACTCGAAGTTTTTTGGAAGCTTGGCAACCCCTTTCAATGAAAGTGAGTCTCTTCAGTCTATGCTTGGGGCTACTTCCATAGGAAACAAACCACAGAGATAGAACTTGGAACTACTTTTATTCTGTCAAGTTTGAAATAGCTAGCACAAACCGTGTTTCATTTAGATTTCCAACTACATGTATCCATATCGGAGAAAACAGAGTGAAACCCCAAATGAAAACGGTTACTGCAAACGAACGGTTTAACCCAGACGAAGGAAATTTGGTGAGCCAAATGGGATTGGTGTACTGATCATTACCTGCAAGTATCATCAAGATTGGGTGAAAAAATGTTTGCTGAGATTTCAGGAAACTCGTTAGTTTTTTGGAAGCTTGTCAACCCCTTTCAATGAAAGTGAGTCTCTTCAGTCTATGCTTGGGGCTACTTCCATAGAAACCATGGAGATAGATCTTGGAACTACTTTATTGTGCCAAGTTTCAAAGAGCTAGCACAAACCGTGTTTGATTTAGAGTTCCAACTACATGTATCCAATATAGGAGAAAACAGAGTGAAACCTAAAAATGAAAACGGTTACTGCAAACGAACGGTTTAACCCAGAAGAACGAAATTTGGTGAGCCAAGTGGGATTGCTGTACTGATCATTACCTGCAAGTATCATCAAGATTGGGTGAAAAAATGTTTGCTGAGATTTCAGGAAACTCGAAGTTTTTTGGAAGCTTGGCAACCCCTTTCAATGAAAGTGAGTCTCTTCAGTCTATGCTTGGGGCTACTTCCATAGGAAACAAACCACAGAGATAGAACTTGGAACTACTTTATTCTGTCAAGTTTGAAATAGCTAGCACAAACCGTGTTTCATTTAGATTTCCAACTACATGTATCCATATCGGAGAAAACAGAGTGAAACCCCAAAATGAAAACGGTTACTGCAAACGAACGGTTTAACCCAGACGAAGGAAATTTGGTGAGCCAAATGGGATTGGTGTACTGATCATTACCTGCAAGTATCATCAAGATTGGGTGAAAAAATGTTTGCTGAGATTTCAGGAAACTCGTAGTTTTTTGGAAGCTTGTCAACCCCTTTCAATGAAAGTGAGTCTCTTCAGTCTATGCTTGGGGCTACTTCCATAGGAAACAAACCATGGAGATAGATCTTGGAACTACTTTATTGTGCCAAGTTTCAAAGAGCTAGCACAAACCGTGTTTGATTTAGAGTTCCAACTACATGTATCCAATATAGGAGAAAACAGAGTGAAACCTAAAAATGAAAACGGTTACTGCAAACGAACGGTTTAACCCAGAAGAACGAAATTTGGTGAGCCAAGTGGGATTGGTGTACTGATCATTACCTGCAAGTATCATCAAGATTGGGTGAAAAAATGTTTGCTGAGATTTCAGGAAACTCGTAGGTTTTTGGAAGCTTGGCAACCCCTTTCAATGAAAGTGAGTCTCGTCAGTCTATGCTTGGGGCTACTTCAATAGGAAACAAACCACAGAGATAGAACTTGGAACTACTTTATTCTGTCAAGTTTGAAATAGCTAGCACAAACCGTGTTTCATTTAGATTTCCAACTACATGTATCCATATCGGAGAAAACAGAGTGAAACCCCAAAATGAAAACGGTTACTGCAACGAACGGTTTAACCAGACGAAGGAAATTTGGTGAGCCAAATGGGATTGGTATACTGATCATTACCTGCAAGTATCATCAAGATTGGGTGAAAAAATGTTTGCTGAGATTTCAGGAAACTCGAAGTTTTTTGGATGCTTGGCAACCCCTTTCAATGAAAGTGAGTCTCTTCAGTCTATGCTTAGGGCTACTTCCATAGGAAACAAACCATAGAGATAGATCTTGGAACTACTTTATTGTGCCAAGTTTCAAAGAGCTAGCACAAACCGTGTTTGATTTAGAGTTCCAACTACATGTATCCAATATAGGAGAAAACAGAGTGAAACCTAAAAATGAAAAAGGTTACTGCAAACGAACGGTTTAACCCAGAAGAACGAAATTTGGTGAGCCAAGTGGGATTGGTGTACTGATCATTACCTGCAAGTATCATCAAGATTGGGTGAAAAAATGTTTGCTGAGATTTCAGGAAACTCGTAGGTTTTTGGAAGCTTGGCAACCCCTTTCAATGAAAGTGAGTCTCCTCAGTCTATGCTTGGGGCTACTTCAATAGGAAACAAACCACAGAGATAGAACTTGGAACTACTTTATTCTGTCAAGTTTGAAATAGCTAGCACAAACCGTGTTTCATTTAGATTTCCAACTACATGTATCCATATCGGAGAAAACAGAGTGAAACCCAAAAATGAAAACGGTTACTGCAAACGAACGCTTTAACCCAGAAGAAGGAAATTTGGTGAGCCAAATGGGATTGGTGTACTGATCATTACCTGCAAGTATCATCAAGATTGGGTGAAAAAATGTTTGCTGAGATTTCAGGAAACTCGAAGTTTTTTGGAAGCTTGGCAACCCCTTTCAATGAAAGTGAGTCTCTTCAGTCTATGCTTGGGGCTACTTCCATAGGAAACAAACCATAGAGATAGATCTTGGAACTACTTTATTGTGCCAAGTTTCAAAGAGCTAGCACAAACCGTGTTTGATTTAGAGTTCCAACTACATGTATCCAATATAGGAGAAAACAGAGTGAAACCTAAAAATGAAAACGGTTACTGCAAACGAACGGTTTAACCCAGAAGAACAAAATTTGGTGAGCCAAGTGGGATTGGTGTACTGATCATTACCTGCAAGTATCATCAAGATTGGGTGAAAAAATGTTTGCTGAGATTTCAGGAAACTCGTAGGTTTTTGGAAGCTTGGCAACCCCTTTCAATGAAAGTGAGTCTCGTCAGTCAATGCTTGGGGCTACTTCAATAGGAAACAAACCACAGAGACAGAACTTGGAACTACTTTATTCTGTCAAGTTTGAAATACCTAGCACAAACCGTGTTTCATTTAGATTTCCAACTACATGTATCCATATCGGAGAAAACAGAGTGAAACCCCAAAATGAAAACGGTTACTGCAAACGAACGGTTTAACCCAGACGAAGGAAATTTGGTGAGCCAAATGGGATTCGTGTACTGATCATTACCTGCAAGTATCATCAAGATTGGGTGAAAAAATGTTTGCTGAGATTTCAGGAAACTCGAAGTTTTTTGGAAGCTTGGCAACCCCTTTCAATGAAAGTGAGTCTCTTCAGTCTATGCTTGGGCTACTTCCATAGGAAACAAACCATAGAGATAGATCTTGGAACTACTTTATTGTGCCAAGTTTCAAAGAGCTAGCACAAACCGTGTTTGATTTAGAGTTCCAACTACATGTATCCAATATAGGAGAAAACAGAGTGAAACCCAAAAATGAAAACGGTTACTGCAAACGAACGGTTTAACCCAGAAGAACGAAATTTGGTGAGCCAAGTGGGATTGGTGTACTGATCATTACCTGCAAGTATCATCAAGATTGGGTGAAAAAATGTTTGCTGAGATTTCAGGAAACTCGTAGGATTTTGGAAGCTTGGCAACCCCTTTCAATGAAAGTGAGTCTCGTCAGTCTATGCTTGGGGCTACTTCAATAGGAAACAAACCACAGAGATAGAACTTGGAACTACTTTATTCTGTCAAGTTTGAAATAGCTAGCACAAACCGTGTTTCATTTAGATTTCCAACTACATGTATCCATATGGGAGAAAACAGAGTGAAACCCCAAAATGAAAACGGTTACTGCAAACGAACGGTTTAACAAAGAAGAAGGAAATTTGGTGAGCCAAATGGGATTGGTGTACTGATCATTACCTGCAAGTATCATCAAGATTGGGTGAAAAAATGTTTGCTGAGATTTCAGGAAACTCGAAGTTTTTTGGAAGCTTGGCAACCCCTTTCAATGAAAGTGAGTCTCTTCAGTCTATGCTTGGGGCTACTTCCATAGGAAACAAACCACAGAGATAGAACTTGGAACTACTTTATTCTGTCAAGTTTGAAATAGCTAGCACAAACCGTGTTTCATTTAGATTTCCAACTACATGTATCCATATCGGAGAAAACAGAGTGAAACCCCAAAATGAAAACGGTTACTGCAAACGAACGGTTTAACCCAGACGAAGGAAATTTGGTGAGCCAAATGGGATTGGTGTACTGATCATTACCTGCAAGTATCATCAAGATTGGGTGAAAAAATGTTTGCTGAGATTTCAGGAAACTCGTAGTTTTTTGGAAGCTTGTCAACCCCTTTCAATGAAAGTGAGTCTCTTCAGTCTATGCTTGGGGCTACTTCCATAGGAAACAAACCATGGAGATAGATCTTGGAACTACTTTATTGTGCCAAGTTTCAAAGAGCTAGCACAAACCGTGTTTGATTTAGAGTTCCAACTACATGTATCCAATATAGGAGAAAACAGAGTGAAACCTAAAAATGAAAACGGTTACTGCAAACGAACGGTTTAACCCAGAAGAACGAAATTTGGTGAGCCAAGTGGGATTGCTGTACTGATCATTACCTGCAAGTATCATCAAGATTGGGTGAAAAAATGTTTGCTGAGATTTCAGGAAACTCGAAGTTTTTTGGAAGCTTGGCAACCCCTTTCAATGAAAGTGAGTCTCTTCAGTCTATGCTTGGGGCTACTTCCATAGGAAACAAACCACAGAGATAGAACTTGGAACTACTTTATTCTGTCAAGTTTGAAATAGCTAGCACAAACCGTGTTTCATTTAGATTTCCAACTACATGTATCCATATCGGAGAAAACAGAGTGAAACCCCAAAATGAAAACGGTTACTGCAAACGAACGGTTTAACCCAGACGAAGGAAATTTGGTGAGCCAAATGGGATTGGTGTACTGATCATTACCTGCAAGTATCATCAAGATTGGGTGAAAAAATGTTTGCTGAGATTTCAGGAAACTCGTAGTTTTTTGGAAGCTTGTCAACCCCTTTCAATGAAAGTGAGTCTCTTCAGTCTATGCTTGGGGCTACTTCCATAGGAAACAAACCATGGAGATAGATCTTGGAACTACTTTATTGTGCCAAGTTTCAAAGAGCTAGCACAAACCGTGTTTGATTTAGAGTTCCAACTACATGTATCCAATATAGGAGAAAACAGAGTGAAACCTAAAAATGAAAACGGTTACTGCAAACGAACGGTTTAACCCAGAAGAACGAAATTTGGTGAGCCAAGTGGGATTGGTGTACTGATCATTACCTGCAAGTATCATCAAGATTGGGTGAAAAAATGTTTGCTGAGATTTCAGGAAACTCGTAGGTTTTTGGAAGCTTGGCAACCCCTTTCAATGAAAGTGAGTCTCGTCAGTCTATGCTTGGGGCTACTTCAATAGGAAACAAACCACAGAGATAGAACTTGGAACTACTTTATTCTGTCAAGTTTGAAATAGCTAGCACAAACCGTGTTTCATTTAGATTTCCAACTACATGTATCCATATCGGAGAAAACAGAGTGAAACCCCAAAATGAAAACGGTTACTGCAACGAACGGTTTAACCCAGACGAAGGAAATTTGGTGAGCCAAATGGGATTGGTATACTGATCATTACCTGCAAGTATCATCAAGATTGGGTGAAAAAATGTTTGCTGAGATTTCAGGAAACTCGAAGTTTTTTGGATGCTTGGCAACCCCTTTCAATGAAAGTGAGTCTCTTCAGTCTATGCTTAGGGCTACTTCCATAGGAAACAAACCATAGAGATAGATCTTGGAACTACTTTATTGTGCCAAGTTTCAAAGAGCTAGCACAAACCGTGTTTGATTTAGA
The DNA here is from genome assembly GCF_045843805.1 of Urocitellus parryii. NCBI lineage: Eukaryota > Metazoa > Chordata > Mammalia > Rodentia > Sciuridae > Urocitellus > Urocitellus parryii. The sequence goes on from NW_027553400.1 coordinate 36,150, forward strand.
GTTCCAACTACATGTATCCAATATAGGAGAAAACAGAGTGAAACCTAAAAATGAAAAAGGTTACTGCAAACGAACGGTTTAACCCAGAAGAACGAAATTTGGTGAGCCAAGTGGGATTGGTGTACTGATCATTACCTGCAAGTATCATCAAGATTGGGTGAAAAAATGTTTGCTGAGATTTCAGGAAACTCGTAGGTTTTTGGAAGCTTGGCAACCCCTTTCAATGAAAGTGAGTCTCCTCAGTCTATGCTTGGGGCTACTTCAATAGGAAACAAACCACAGAGATAGAACTTGGAACTACTTTATTCTGTCAAGTTTGAAATAGCTAGCACAAACCGTGTTTCATTTAGATTTCCAACTACATGTATCCATATCGGAGAAAACAGAGTGAAACCCAAAAATGAAAACGGTTACTGCAAACGAACGCTTTAACCCAGAAGAAGGAAATTTGGTGAGCCAAATGGGATTGGTGTACTGATCATTACCTGCAAGTATCATCAAGATTGGGTGAAAAAATGTTTGCTGAGATTTCAGGAAACTCGAAGTTTTTTGGAAGCTTGGCAACCCCTTTCAATGAAAGTGAGTCTCTTCAGTCTATGCTTGGGGCTACTTCCATAGGAAACAAACCATAGAGATAGATCTTGGAACTACTTTATTGTGCCAAGTTTCAAAGAGCTAGCACAAACCGTGTTTGATTTAGAGTTCCAACTACATGTATCCAATATAGGAGAAAACAGAGTGAAACCTAAAAATGAAAACGGTTACTGCAAACGAACGGTTTAACCCAGAAGAACAAAATTTGGTGAGCCAAGTGGGATTGGTGTACTGATCATTACCTGCAAGTATCATCAAGATTGGGTGAAAAAATGTTTGCTGAGATTTCAGGAAACTCGTAGGTTTTTGGAAGCTTGGCAACCCCTTTCAATGAAAGTGAGTCTCGTCAGTCAATGCTTGGGGCTACTTCAATAGGAAACAAACCACAGAGACAGAACTTGGAACTACTTTATTCTGTCAAGTTTGAAATACCTAGCACAAACCGTGTTTCATTTAGATTTCCAACTACATGTATCCATATCGGAGAAAACAGAGTGAAACCCCAAAATGAAAACGGTTACTGCAAACGAACGGTTTAACCCAGACGAAGGAAATTTGGTGAGCCAAATGGGATTCGTGTACTGATCATTACCTGCAAGTATCATCAAGATTGGGTGAAAAAATGTTTGCTGAGATTTCAGGAAACTCGAAGTTTTTTGGAAGCTTGGCAACCCCTTTCAATGAAAGTGAGTCTCTTCAGTCTATGCTTGGGGCTACTTCCATAGGAAACAAACCATAGAGATAGATCTTGGAACTACTTTATTGTGCCAAGTTTCAAAGAGCTAGCACAAACCGTGTTTGATTTAGAGTTCCAAATACATGTATCCAATATAGGAGAAAACAGAGTGAAACCTAAAAATGAAAACGGTTACTGCAAACGAACGGTTTAACCCAGAAGAACGAAATTTGGTGAGCCAAGTGGGATTCGTGTACTGATCATTACCTGCAAGTATCATCAAGATTGGGTGAAAAAATGTTTGCTGAGATTTCAGGAAACTCGTAGGTTTTTGGAAGCTTGGCAACCCCTTTCAATGAAAGTGAGTCTCGTCAGTCTATGCTTGGGGCTACTTCAATAGGAAACAAACCACAGAGATAGAACTTGGAACTACTTTATTCTGTCAAGTTTGAAATAGCTAGCACAAACCGTGTTTCATTTAGATTTCCAACTACATGTATCCATATCGGAGAAAACAGAGTGAAACCCCAAAATGAAAACGGTTACTGCAACGAACGGTTTAACCCAGACGAAGGAAATTTGGTGAGCCAAATGGGATTGGTATACTGATCATTACCTGCAAGTATCATCAAGATTGGGTGAAAAAATGTTTGCTGAGATTTCAGGAAACTCGAAGTTTTTTGGATGCTTGGCAACCCCTTTCAATGAAAGTGAGTCTCTTCAGTCTATGCTTAGGGCTACTTCCATAGGAAACAAACCATAGAGATAGATCTTGGAACTACTTTATTGTGCCAAGTTTCAAAGAGCTAGCACAAACCGTGTTTGATTTAGAGTTCCAACTACATGTATCCAATATAGGAGAAAACAGAGTGAAACCTAAAAATGAAAAAGGTTACTGCAAACGAACGGTTTAACCCAGAAGAACGAAATTTGGTGAGCCAAGTGGGATTGGTGTACTGATCATTACCTGCAAGTATCATCAAGATTGGGTGAAAAAATGTTTGCTGAGATTTCAGGAAACTCGTAGGTTTTTGGAAGCTTGGCAACCCCTTTCAATGAAAGTGAGTCTCCTCAGTCTATGCTTGGGGCTACTTCAATAGGAAACAAACCACAGAGATAGAACTTGGAACTACTTTATTCTGTCAAGTTTGAAATAGCTAGCACAAACCGTGTTTCATTTAGATTTCCAACTACATGTATCCATATCGGAGAAAACAGAGTGAAACCCAAAAATGAAAACGGTTACTGCAAACGAACGCTTTAACCCAGAAGAAGGAAATTTGGTGAGCCAAATGGGATTGGTGTACTGATCATTACCTGCAAGTATCATCAAGATTGGGTGAAAAAATGTTTGCTGAGATTTCAGGAAACTCGAAGTTTTTTGGAAGCTTGGCAACCCCTTTCAATGAAAGTGAGTCTCTTCAGTCTATGCTTGGGGCTACTTCCATAGGAAACAAACCATAGAGATAGATCTTGGAACTACTTTATTGTGCCAAGTTTCAAAGAGCTAGCACAAACCGTGTTTGATTTAGAGTTCCAACTACATGTATCCAATATAGGAGAAAACAGAGTGAAACCTAAAAATGTAAACGGTTACTGCAAACGAACGGTTTAACCCAGAAGAACAAAATTTGGTGAGCCAAGTGGGATTGGTGTACTGATCATTACCTGCAAGTATCATCAAGATTGGGTGAAAAAATGTTTGCTGAGATTTCAGGAAACTCGTAGGTTTTTGGAAGCTTGGCAACCCCTTTCAATGAAAGTGAGTCTCGTCAGTCAATGCTTGGGGCTACTTCAATAGGAAACAAACCACAGAGATAGAACTTGGAACTACTTTATTCTGTCAAGTTTGAAATAGCTAGCACAAACCGTGTTTCATTTAGATTTCCAACTACATGTATCCATATCGGAGAAAACAGAGTGAAACCCCAAAATGAAAACGGTTACTGCAAACGAACGGTTTAACCCAGACGAAGGAAATTTGGTGAGCCAAATGGGATTGGTGTACTGATCATTACCTGCAAGTATCATCAAGATTGGGTGAAAAAATGTTTGCTGAGATTTCAGGTAACTC
>NW_027553401.1:0-39462 GCF_045843805.1 Urocitellus parryii
GAGTTTCCGGAAATCTCAGCAAACATTTTTTCACCCAATCTTGATGATACTTGTAGGTAATGATCAGTACACCAATCCCACTTGGCTCACCAAATTTCGTTCTTCTAGGTTAAACCGTTCCTTTGCAATAACCGTTTACATGTTTAGGTTTCAATAAGTTTTCTCTTATATGGATACACGTAGTTGGAACTCTAAAACAAACACGGTTTGTGCTAGCTCTTTAAAACTTGGCACAATAATGTAGTTCCAAGTACTATGGGTATGGTTTGTGTCCTGTTGAAGTAGCCCCAAGCAGAGACTGACGAGAATCACTTTCATTGAAAGGGGTTGCCAAGCTTCCAAAAATCTACGAGTTTCCGGAAATCTCAGCAAACCTTTTTTCTCCCAATCTTGATGATACTTGCAGGTAATGATCAGTACACCAATCCCACTTGGCTCACCACATTTGGTTCTTCTAGGTTAAACCGTTCCTTTGCAATAACCGTTTACATGTTTAGGTTTCAATAAGTTTTCTCTTATATGGATACACGTAGTTGGAACTCTAAAACAAACACGGTTTGTGCTAGCTCTTTGAAACTTGGCACTATAATGTAGTTCCAAGTTCTATCGCTATGGTTTGTGACCGATGGAGGTAGCCCCAAGCAGAGACAGCTGAGAATCACTTTCATTGAAAGGGGTTGCCAAGCTTCCAAAAATCTACGAGTTTCCTGAAAACTCAGCAAACATTTTTTCACCCAATCCTGATGATACTTGCAGGTAATGATCAGTACACCAATCCCACTTGGCTCACCAAATTTCGTTCTTATAGGTTAAAGCGCTCCCTTGCAGTAACCATTTTCATGTTTAGGTTTCACTCTGTTTTCTCCTATATGGATACATGTAGTTGGAACTCTAAATCAAACACGGTTTGTGCTAGCCCTTTGAAACTTGGCACAATGATGTAGTTCCAAGTTCTATCGCTATGGTTTGTGTCCTATGGAAGTAGCCCAAAGCATAGACTGACGAGAATCACTTTCATTGAAAGGCGCTGCCAAGCTTCCAAAAAACTACGAGTTTCCGGAAATCTCAGCAAACATTTTTTTCACCCAATCTTGATGATACTTGCAGGTAATGATCTGTACACCAATCCCACTTGGCTCACCGAATTTCGTTCTTCTATTTTAAACCCTTCCTTTGCAATAACCGTTTTCATGTTTAGGTTTCACTCTGTTTTCTCCTATATGGATACATGTAGTAGGAACTCTAAATCAAACACGGTTTGTGCTAGCTCTTTGAAACTTGTCACAATGGTGTAGTTCCAAGTTCTATCGCTATGGTTTGTGTCCTATGGAAGTAGCCCAAAGATAGACTGACGAGTATAACTTTCATTGAAAGGGGTTGCCAAGATTCCTAAAAACTACGAGTTTCCGGAAATCTCTGCAAACATTTTTTCACCCAATCTTGATGATACTTGCAGGTAATGATCAGTACACCAATCCCACTTGGCTCAACAAATTTCGTTCTTCTAGGTTAAACCGTTCCTTTGCAATAACCGTTTACATGTTTAGGTTTCAATAAGTTTTCTCTTATATGGATACACGTAGTTGGAACTCTAAAACAAACACGGTTTGTGCTAGCTCTTTGAAACTTGGCACAATAATGTAGTTCCAAGTTCTATGGCTATGGTTTGTGTCCTGTTGAAGTAGCCCCAAGCAGAGACTGACGAAAATCACTTTCATTGAAAGGGGTTGCCAAGCTTCCAAAAATCTACGAGTTTCCGGAAATCTCAGCAAACCTTTTTTTTCCCAATTTTGATGATACTTGCAGGTAATCATCAGTACACCAATCCCACTTGGCTCACCAAATTTCGTTCTTCTAGGTTAAACCGTTCCTGTGCAAAAACCGTTTTCATGTTTAGGTTTCACTCTGTTTCTCCTATATGGATACATGTAGTTGGAACTCTAAATCAAACACGGTTTGTGCTAGCTCTTTGAAACTTGGCACAATTATGTAGTTCCAAGTTCTATCACTATGGTTTGTGTCCTATTGAAGTAGTCCTAAGCAGAGACTGACGAGAATCACATTCATTGAAAGGAGTTGCCTAGTTTCCAAAAAACTACGAGTTTCCGGAAATCTCAGCAAACATTTTTTCACCCAATCTTGATGATACTTCGATTTAATGATCAGTACATCAATCCCACTGGGGTCACCAAATTTCGTTCTTCTAGGTTAAACCGTTCCTTTGCAGTAACCGTTTTCATGTTTAGGTTTCACTCTGTTTTCTCCTATATGGATACATGTAGTTGGAACTCTAAATCAAACACGGTTTGTGCTAGCTCTTTGAAACATGGCACAATGATGTAGTTCCAAGTTCTATCGCTATGGTTTGTGTCCTATTGAAGTAGCCCCAAGCAGAGACTGACTAGAATCACTTTCATTGAAAGGGGTTGCCAAGCTTCCAAAAAAACTGCGAGTTTCCGGAAATCTCAGCAAACATTTTTTCACCCAATCTTGATGATACTTGCAGGTAATGATCAGTACACCAATCCCACTTGGCTCACCAAATTTGGTTCTTCTAGGTTAAACCCTTCCTTTGCAATAACCGTTTTCATGTTTAGGTTTCACTCTGTTTTCTCCTACATGGATACATGTAGTTGGAACTCTAAATCAAACACGGTTTGTGCTAGCTCTTTGAAACTTGTCACAATGATGTAGTTCCAAGTTCTATCGCTATGGTTTGTGTCCTATGGAAGTAGCCCCAAGCAGAGACTGACGAGAATCACTTTCATTGAAAGGCGTTGCCAGGCTTCCAAAAAACTACGAGTTTCCGGAAATCTGAGCAAACATTTTTTCTCCCAATCTTGATGATACTTGCAGGTAATGATCAGTACACCAATCCCACGTGGCTCACCAAATTTCGTTCTTCTAGGTTAAACCGTTCCTTTGCAATAACCGTTTTCATGTTTAGGTTTCACTCTGTTTTCTCCTATATGGATACATGTAGTTGGAACTCTAAATCAAACACGGTTTGTGCTAGCTCTTTGAAACTTGGCACAATGATGTAGTTCCAAGTTCTATCGCTATGGTTTGTGTCCTATGGAAGTAGCCCCAAGGAGAGACTGACGAGAATCACTTTCATTGAAAGGCGTTGCCAAGCTTCCAAAAAACTACGAGTTTCCGGAAATCTCAGCAAACATTTTTTCACCCAATCTTGATGATACTTTCAGGTAATGATCAGTACACCGATCCCACTTGGCTCACCAAATTTAGTTCTTCTAGGTTAAACCCTTCCTTTGCAATAACCGTTTTCATGTTTAGGTTTCACTCTGTTTTCTCCTATATGGATACATGTAGTTGGAACTCTAAATCAAACACGATTTTTGCTAGCTCTTTGAAACTTTTCACAATGATGTAGTTCCAAGTTTTATCGCTATGGTTTGTGTCCTATGGAAGTAGCCCAAAGATAGACTGACGAGAATCACTTTCATTGAAAGGGGTTGCCAAGCTTCCAAAAAACTACGAGTTTCCGGAAATCTCAGCAAACATTTTTTCTCCCAATATTGATGATACTTGCAGGTAATGATCAGTACACTAATCCCATTTGGCTCACCAAATTTCGTTCATCTAGGTTAAACCCTTCCTTTGAAATAACCGTTTTGATGTTTATTTTTCACTCTGTTTTCTCCTATATGGATCCATGTAGTTGGAACTCTAAATTAAACACGGTTTGTGCTAGCTCTTTGAAACTTGGCACAATAATGTAGTTCCAAGTTCTATGGCTATGTTTTGTGTCCAATTGAAATAGCCCCAAGCAGAGACTGATGAGTATAACTTTCATTGAAAGGGGTTGCCAAGCTTCCAAAATTTAAGAGTTTCCGGAAATCTCTGCAAACATTTTTTCACCCAATCTTGATGACACTTGCAGGTAATGATCAGTATACCAGGCCCACTTGGCTCACCAAATTTGGTTCTTCTAGGTTAAACCGTTCCTTTGCAATAACCGTTTTCATGTTTAGGTTTCAATCAGTTTTCTCCTATATGGATACATGTAGTTGGAACTCTAAATCAAACACCGTTTGTGCTAGCTCTTTGAAACTTGGCACAATTATGTAGTTCCAAGTTCTATGGCTATGGTTTGTGTCCGATGGCGGTAGCCCCAAGCAGAGACTGACGAGAATCACTTTCATTGAAAGGGGTTGCCAAGCTACCAAAAATCTAAGAGTTTCCGGAAATCTCAGCAAACATTTTTTCACCCAATCTTGATGATACTTCCATTTAATGGTCAGTACACCAATCCCACTTGGCTCACCAAATTTCGTTCTTATAGGTTAAAGCGTTCCTTTGCAGTAACCGTTTTCATGTTTAGGTTTCACTCTGTTTTCTCCTATATGGATACATGTAGTTGGAACTCTAAATCAAACACGGTTTGTGCTAGCCCTTTGAAACTTGGCACAATGATGTAGTTCCAAGTTCTATCGCTATGGTTTATGTCCTATGGAAGTAGCCCAAAGCATAGACTGACGAGAATCACTTTCATTGAAAGGCGCTGCCAAGCTTCCAAAAAACTACGAGTTTCCGGAAATCTCAGCAAACATTTTTTCACCCAATCTTGATGATACTTGCAGGTAATGATCTGTACACCAATCCCACTTGGCTCACCAAATTTCGTTCTTCTATTTTAAACCCTTCCTTTGCAGTAACCATTTTCATGTTTAGGATTCACTCTGTTTTCTCCTATATGGATACATGTAGTTGGAACTCTAAATCAAACACGGTATGTGCTAGCTCTTTGAAACTTGTCACAATTGTGTAGTTCCAAGTTCTATCGCTATGGTTTGTGTCCTATGGAAGTAGCCCAAAGATAGACTGACGAGTATAACTTTCATTGAAAGGGGTTGCCAAGATTCCTAAAAACTACGAGTTTCCGGAAATCTCTGCAAACATTTTTTCACCCAATCTTGATGATACTTGCAGGTAATGATCAGTACACCAATCCCACTTGGCTCACCAAATTTCGTTCTTCTAGGTTAAACCGTTCCTTTGCAATAACCGTTTACATGTTTAGGTTTCAATAAGTTTTCTCTTATATGGATACACGTAGTTGGAACTATAAAACAAACACGGTTTGTGCTAGCTCTTTGAAACTTGGCACAATAATGTAGTTCCAAGTTCTATGGCTATGGTTTGTGTCCTGTTGAAGTAGCCCCAAGCAGAGACTGACGAGAATCACTTTCATTGAAAGGGGTTGCCAAGCTTCCAAAAATCTACAAGTTTCCGGAAATCTCAGCAAACCTTTTTTCTCCCAATCTTGATGATACTTGCAGGTAATGATCAGTACACCAATCCCACTTGGCTCACCAAATTTCGTTCTTCTAGGTTAAACCGTTCCTGTGCAAAAACCGTTTTCATGTTTAGGTTTCACTCTGTTTCTCCTATATGGATACATGTAGTTGGAACTCTAAATCAAACACGGTTTGTGCTAGCTCTTTGAAACTTGGCACAATTATGTAGTTCCAAGTTCTATCACTATGGTTTGTGTCCTATTGAAGTAGTCCTAAGCAGAGACTGACGAGAATCACATTCATTGAAAGGAGTTGCCTAGTTTCCAAAAAACTACGAGTTTCCGGAAATCTCAGCAAACATTTTTTCACCCAATCTTGATGATACTTCGATTTAATGATCAGTACATCAATCCCACTGGGGTCACCAAATTTCGTTCTTCTAGGTTAAACCGTTCCTTTGCAGTAACCGTTTTCATGTTTAGGTTTCACTCTGTTTTCTCCTTTATGGATACATGTAGTTGGAACTCTAAATCAAACACGGTTTGTGCTAGCTCTTTGAAACTTGGCACAATGATGTAGTTCCAAGTTCTATCGCTATGGTTTGTGTCCTATTGAAATAGCCCCAAGCAGAGACTGACTAGAATCACTTTCATTGAAAGGTGTTGCCAAGCTTCCAAAAAAACTGCGAGTTTCCGGAAATCTCAGTAAACATTTTTTCACCCAATCTTGATGATACTTGCAGGTAATGATCAGTACACCAATCCCACTTGGCTCACCACATTTCGTTCTTCTAGGTTAAACCGTTCCTTTGCAATAACCGTTTACATGTTTAGGATTCAATAAGTTTTCTCTTATATGGATACACGTAGTTGGAACTCTAAAACAAACACGGTTTGTGCTAGCTCTTTGAAACTTGGCACTATAATGTAGTTCCAAGTTCTATCACTATGGTTTGTATCCTATTGAAGTAGCCCTAAGCAGAGACTGACGAGAATCACATTCATTGAAAGGAGTTGCCTAGTTTCCAAAAAACTACGAGTTTCCGGAAATCTCAGCAAACATTTTTTCACCCAATCTTGATGATACTTGCAGGTAATGATCAGTACACTAATCCCACTTGGCTCACCAAATTTCGTTCTTCTAGGTTAAACCGTTCCTTTGTAGTCACCGTTTTCATGTTTAGGTTTCACTCTGTTTTCTCCTATATGGATACATGTAGTTGGAACACTAAATCAAACACTGTTTGTGCTAGCTCTTTGAAAATTGGCACAATAATGTAGTTCCAATTTCTATCACTATGGTTTGTGACCGATGGAGGTAGCCCCAAGCAGAGACAGCTGAGAATCACTTTCATTGAAAGGGGTTGCCAAGCTTCCAAAAATCTACGAGTTTCCTGTAATATCAGCAAACATTTTTTCACCCAATCTTGATGATACTTCCATTTAATGATCAGTACATCAATCCCACTGGGGTCACGAAATTTCGTTCTTCTAGGTTAAACCGTTCCTTTGCAGTAACCGTTTTCATGTTTAGGTTTCACTCTGTTTTCTCCTATATGGATACATGTAGTTGGAACTCTAAATCAAACACCGTTTGTGCAAGCTCTTTGAAACTTGGCACAATAATGTAGTTCCAAGTTCTATGGCTATGGTTTGTGTCCTATGGAAGTAGCCCCAAGCAGAGACTGATGAGAATCACTTTCATTGAAAGGGGTTGCCAAGCTTCCAAAAAACTACGAGTTTCCTGAAAACTCAGCAAACATTTTTTCACCCAATCCTGATGATACTTGCAGGTAATGATCAGTACACCAATCCCACTTGGCTCAGCAAATTTCGTTCTTATAGGTTAAAGCGTTCTTTTGCAGTAACCGTTTTCATGTTTAGGTTTCACTCTGTTTTCTCCTATATGGATACATGTAGTTGGAACTCTAAATCAAACACGGTTTGTGCTAGCCCTTTGAAACTTGGCACAATGATGTAGTTCCAAGTTCTATCGCTATGGTTTGTGTCCTATGGAAGTAGCCCAAAGCATAGACTGACGAGAATCACTTTCATTGAAAGGCGTTGCCAAGCTTCCAAAAAACTACGAGTTTCCGGAAATCTCAGCAAACATTTTTTCACCCAATCTTGATGATACTTGCAGGTAATGATCAGTACACCAATCCCACTTGGCTCACCGAATTTCGTTCTTCTATTTTAAACCGTTCCTTTGCAGTAACCGTTTTCATGTTTAGGTTTCACTCTGTTTTCTCCTATATGGATACATGTAGTTGGAACTCTAAATCAAACACGGTTTGTGCTAGCTCTTTGAAACATGGCACAATGATGTAGTTCCAAGTTCTATCGCTATGGTTTGTGTCCTATTGAAGTAGCCCCAAGCAGAGACTGACTAGAATCACTTTCATTGAAAGGGGTTGCCAAGCTTCCAAAAAAACTGCGAGTTTCCGGAAATCTCAGCAAACATTTTTTCACCCAATCTTGATGATACTTGCAGGTAATGATCAGTACACCAATCCCACTTGGCTCACCAAATTTGGTTCTTCTAGGTTAAACCCTTCCTTTGCAATAACCGTTTTCATGTTTAGGTTTCACTCTGTTTTCTCCTACATGGATACATGTAGTTGGAACTCTAAATCAAACACGGTTTGTGCTAGCTCTTTGAAACTTGTCACAATGATGTAGTTCCAAGTTCTATCGCTATGGTTTGTGTCCTATGGAAGTAGCCCCAAGCAGAGACTGACGAGAATCACTTTCATTGAAAGGCGTTGCCAGGCTTCCAAAAAACTACGAGTTTCCGGAAATCTGAGCAAACATTTTTTCTCCCAATCTTGATGATACTTGCAGGTAATGATCAGTACACCAATCCCACGTGGCTCACCAAATTTCGTTCTTCTAGGTTAAACCGTTCCTTTGCAATAACCGTTTTCATGTTTAGGTTTCACTCTGTTTTCTCCTATATGGATACATGTAGTTGGAACTCTAAATCAAACACGGTTTGTGCTAGCTCTTTGAAACTTGGCACAATGATGTAGTTCCAAGTTCTATCGCTATGGTTTGTGTCCTATGGAAGTAGCCCCAAGGAGAGACTGACGAGAATCACTTTCATTGAAAGGCGTTGCCAAGCTTCCAAAAAACTACGAGTTTCCGGAAATCTCAGCAAACATTTTTTCACCCAATCTTGATGATACTTTCAGGTAATGATCAGTACACCGATCCCACTTGGCTCACCAAATTTAGTTCTTCTAGGTTAAACCCTTCCTTTGCAATAACCGTTTTCATGTTTAGGTTTCACTCTGTTTTCTCCTATATGGATACATGTAGTTGGAACTCTAAATCAAACACGATTTTTGCTAGCTCTTTGAAACTTTTCACAATGATGTAGTTCCAAGTTTTATCGCTATGGTTTGTGTCCTATGGAAGTAGCCCAAAGATAGACTGACGAGAATCACTTTCATTGAAAGGGGTTGCCAAGCTTCCAAAAAACTACGAGTTTCCGGAAATCTCAGCAAACATTTTTTCTCCCAATATTGATGATACTTGCAGGTAATGATCAGTACACTAATCCCATTTGGCTCACCAAATTTCGTTCATCTAGGTTAAACCCTTCCTTTGAAATAACCGTTTTGATGTTTATTTTTCACTCTGTTTTCTCCTATATGGATCCATGTAGTTGGAACTCTAAATTAAACACGGTTTGTGCTAGCTCTTTGAAACTTGGCACAATAATGTAGTTCCAAGTTCTATGGCTATGTTTTGTGTCCAATTGAAATAGCCCCAAGCAGAGACTGATGAGTATAACTTTCATTGAAAGGGGTTGCCAAGCTTCCAAAATTTAAGAGTTTCCGGAAATCTCTGCAAACATTTTTTCACCCAATCTTGATGACACTTGCAGGTAATGATCAGTATACCAGGCCCACTTGGCTCACCAAATTTGGTTCTTCTAGGTTAAACCGTTCCTTTGCAATAACCGTTTTCATGTTTAGGTTTCAATCAGTTTTCTCCTATATGGATACATGTAGTTGGAACTCTAAATCAAACACCGTTTGTGCTAGCTCTTTGAAACTTGGCACAATTATGTAGTTCCAAGTTCTATGGCTATGGTTTGTGTCCGATGGCGGTAGCCCCAAGCAGAGACTGACGAGAATCACTTTCATTGAAAGGGGTTGCCAAGCTACCAAAAATCTAAGAGTTTCCGGAAATCTCAGCAAACATTTTTTCACCCAATCTTGATGATACTTCCATTTAATGGTCAGTACACCAATCCCACTTGGCTCACCAAATTTCGTTCTTATAGGTTAAAGCGTTCCTTTGCAGTAACCGTTTTCATGTTTAGGTTTCACTCTGTTTTCTCCTATATGGATACATGTAGTTGGAACTCTAAATCAAACACGGTTTGTGCTAGCCCTTTGAAACTTGGCACAATGATGTAGTTCCAAGTTCTATCGCTATGGTTTATGTCCTATGGAAGTAGCCCAAAGCATAGACTGACGAGAATCACTTTCATTGAAAGGCGCTGCCAAGCTTCCAAAAAACTACGAGTTTCCGGAAATCTCAGCAAACATTTTTTTCACCCAATCTTGATGATACTTGCAGGTAATGATCTGTACACCAATCCCACTTGGCTCACCAAATTTCGTTCTTCTATTTTAAACCCTTCCTTTGCAGTAACCATTTTCATGTTTAGGATTCACTCTGTTTTCTCCTATATGGATACATGTAGTTGGAACTCTAAATCAAACACGGTATGTGCTAGCTCTTTGAAACTTGTCACAATTGTGTAGTTCCAAGTTCTATCGCTATGGTTTGTGTCCTATGGAAGTAGCCCAAAGATAGACTGACGAGTATAACTTTCATTGAAAGGGGTTGCCAAGATTCCTAAAAACTACGAGTTTCCGGAAATCTCTGCAAACATTTTTTCACCCAATCTTGATGATACTTGCAGGTAATGATCAGTACACCAATCCCACTTGGCTCACCAAATTTCGTTCTTCTAGGTTAAACCGTTCCTTTGCAATAACCGTTTACATGTTTAGGTTTCAATAAGTTTTCTCTTATATGGATACACGTAGTTGGAACTATAAAACAAACACGGTTTGTGCTAGCTCTTTGAAACTTGGCACAATAATGTAGTTCCAAGTTCTATGGCTATGGTTTGTGTCCTGTTGAAGTAGCCCCAAGCAGAGACTGACGAGAATCACTTTCATTGAAAGGGGTTGCCAAGCTTCCAAAAATCTACAAGTTTCCGGAAATCTCAGCAAACCTTTTTTCTCCCAATCTTGATGATACTTGCAGGTAATGATCAGTACACCAATCCCACTTGGCTCACCAAATTTCGTTCTTCTAGGTTAAACCGTTCCTGTGCAAAAACCGTTTTCATGTTTAGGTTTCACTCTGTTTCTCCTATATGGATACATGTAGTTGGAACTCTAAATCAAACACGGTTTGTGCTAGCTCTTTGAAACTTGGCACAATTATGTAGTTCCAAGTTCTATCACTATGGTTTGTGTCCTATTGAAGTAGTCCTAAGCAGAGACTGACGAGAATCACATTCATTGAAAGGAGTTGCCTAGTTTCCAAAAAACTACGAGTTTCCGGAAATCTCAGCAAACATTTTTTCACCCAATCTTGATGATACTTCGATTTAATGATCAGTACATCAATCCCACTGGGGTCACCAAATTTCGTTCTTCTAGGTTAAACCGTTCCTTTGCAGTAACCGTTTTCATGTTTAGGTTTCACTCTGTTTTCTCCTTTATGGATACATGTAGTTGGAACTCTAAATCAAACACGGTTTGTGCTAGCTCTTTGAAACTTGGCACAATGATGTAGTTCCAAGTTCTATCGCTATGGTTTGTGTCCTATTGAAATAGCCCCAAGCAGAGACTGACTAGAATCACTTTCATTGAAAGGTGTTGCCAAGCTTCCAAAAAAACTGCGAGTTTCCGGAAATCTCAGTAAACATTTTTTCACCCAATCTTGATGATACTTGCAGGTAATGATCAGTACACCAATCCCACTTGGCTCACCACATTTCGTTCTTCTAGGTTAAACCGTTCCTTTGCAATAACCGTTTACATGTTTAGGATTCAATAAGTTTTCTCTTATATGGATACACGTAGTTGGAACTCTAAAACAAACACGGTTTGTGCTAGCTCTTTGAAACTTGGCACTATAATGTAGTTCCAAGTTCTATCACTATGGTTTGTATCCTATTGAAGTAGCCCTAAGCAGAGACTGACGAGAATCACATTCATTGAAAGGAGTTGCCTAGTTTCCAAAAAACTACGAGTTTCCGGAAATCTCAGCAAACATTTTTTCACCCAATCTTGATGATACTTGCAGGTAATGATCAGTACACCAATCCCACTTGGCTCACCAAATTTCGTTCTTCTAGGTTAAACCGTTCCTTTGTAGTCACCGTTTTCATGTTTAGGTTTCACTCTGTTTTCTCCTATATGGATACATGTAGTTGGAACACTAAATCAAACACTGTTTGTGCTAGCTCTTTGAAAATTGGCACAATAATGTAGTTCCAATTTCTATCACTATGGTTTGTGACCGATGGAGGTAGCCCCAAGCAGAGACAGCTGAGAATCACTTTCATTGAAAGGGGTTGCCAAGCTTCCAAAAATCTACGAGTTTCCTGTAATATCAGCAAACATTTTTTCACCCAATCTTGATGATACTTCCATTTAATGATCAGTACATCAATCCCACTGGGGTCACGAAATTTCGTTCTTCTAGGTTAAACCGTTCCTTTGCAGTAACCGTTTTCATGTTTAGGTTTCACTCTGTTTTCTCCTATATGGATACATGTAGTTGGAACTCTAAATCAAACACCGTTTGTGCAAGCTCTTTGAAACTTGGCACAATAATGTAGTTCCAAGTTCTATGGCTATGGTTTGTGTCCTATGGAAGTAGCCCCAAGCAGAGACTGATGAGAATCACTTTCATTGAAAGGGGTTGCCAAGCTTCCAAAAAACTACGAGTTTCCTGAAAACTCAGCAAACATTTTTTCACCCAATCCTGATGATACTTGCAGGTAATGATCAGTACACCAATCCCACTTGGCTCAGCAAATTTCGTTCTTATAGGTTAAAGCGTTCTTTTGCAGTAACCGTTTTCATGTTTAGGTTTCACTCTGTTTTCTCCTATATGGATACATGTAGTTGGAACTCTAAATCAAACACGGTTTGTGCTAGCCCTTTGAAACTTGGCACAATGATGTAGTTCCAAGTTCTATCGCTATGGTTTGTGTCCTATGGAAGTAGCCCAAAGCATAGACTGACGAGAATCACTTTCATTGAAAGGCGTTGCCAAGCTTCCAAAAAACTACGAGTTTCCGGAAATCTCAGCAAACATTTTTTCACCCAATCTTGATGATACTTGCAGGTAATGATCAGTACACCAATCCCACTTGGCTCACCGAATTTCGTTCTTCTATTTTAAACCGTTCCTTTGCAGTAACCGTTTTCATGTTTAGGTTTCACTCTGTTTTCTCCTATATGGATACATGTAGTTGGAACTCTAAATCAAACACGGTTTGTGCTAGCTCTTTGAAACATGGCACAATGATGTAGTTCCAAGTTCTATCGCTATGGTTTGTGTCCTATTGAAGTAGCCCCAAATAGAGACTGACTAGAATCACTTTCATTGAAAGGGGTTGCCAAGCTTCCAAAAAAACTGCGAGTTTCCGGAAATCTCAGCAAACATTTTTTCACCCAATCTTGATGATACTTCGATTTAATGATCAGTACATCAATCCCACTGGGGTCACCAAATTTCGTTCTTCTAGGTTAAACCGTTCCTTTGCAGTAACCGTTTTCATGTTTAGGTTTCACTCTGTTTTCTCCTACATGGATACATGTAGTTGGAACTCTAAATCAAACACGGTTTGTGCTAGCTCTTTGAAACTTGGCACAATGATTTAGTTCCAAGTTCTATCGCTATGGTTTGTGTCCTATTGAAGTAGCCCCAAGCTGAGACTGACTAGAATCACTTTCATTGAAAGAGGTTGCCAAGCTTCCAAAAAAACTGCGAGTTTCCGGAAATCTCAGCAAACATTTTTTCACCCAATCTTGATGATACTTCGATTTAATGATCAGTACACCAATCCCTCTTGGCTCACCAAATTTCGTTCTTCTAGGTTAAACCGTTCCTGTGCAAAAACCGTTTTCATGTTTAGGTTTCACTCTGTTTCTCCGATATGGATACATGTAGTTGGAACTCTAAATCAAACACGGTTTGTGCTAGCTCTTTTAAACTTGGCACAATGATGTAGTTCCAAGTTCTATCGCTATGGTTTGTGTCCGATGGAAGTAGCCCCAAGGAGAGACTGACGAGAATCACTTTATTTGAAAGGCGTTGCCAAGCTTCCAAAAAACTACGAGTTTCCGGAAATCTCAGCAAACATTTTATCACCCAATCTTGATGATACTTTCAGGTAATGATCAGTACACCGATCCCACTTGGCTCACCAAATTTAGTTCTTCTAGGTTAAACCCTTCCTTTGCAATAACCGTTTTCATGTTTAGGTTTCACTCTGTTTTCTCCTATATGGATACATGTAGTTGGAACTCTAAATCAAACACGATTTGTGCTAGCTCTTTGAAACTTTTCACAATGATGTAGTTCCAAGTTTTATCGCTATGGTTTGTGTCCTATGGAAGTAGCCCAAAGATAGACTGACGAGAATCACTTTCATTGAAAGGGGTTGCCAAGCTTCCAAAAAACTACGAGTTTCCGGAAATCTCAGCAAACATTTTTTCTCCCAATCTTGATGATACTTGCAGGTAATGATCAGTACACTAATCCCATTTGGCTCACCAAATTTCGTTCATCTAGGTTAAACCCTTCCTTTGAAATAACCGTTTTGATGTTTAGGTTTCACTCTGTTTTCTCCTATATGGATACATGTAGTTGGAACTCTAAATTAAACACGGTTTGTGCTAGCTCTTTGAAACTTGGCACAATAATGTAGTTCCAACTTCTATGGCTATGTTTTGTGTCCAATTGAAATAGCCCCAAGCAGAGACTGACGAGTATAACTTTCATTGAAAGGGGTTGCCAAGCTTCCAAAAAACTAAGAGTTTCCGGAAATCTCTGCAAACATTTTTTCACCCAATCTTGATGACACTTGCAGGTAATGATCAGTATACCAGGCCCACTTGGCTCACCAAATTTGGTTCTTCTAGTTTAAACCGTTCCTTTGCAATAACCGTTTTCATGTTTAGGTTTCAATCAGTTTTCTCCTATATGGATACATGTAGTTGGAACTCTAAATCAAACACCGTTTGTGCTAGCTCTTTGAAACTTGGCACAATTATGTAGTTCCAAGTTCTATGGCTTTGGTTTGTGTCCGATGGCGGTAGCCCCAAGCAGAGACTGACGAGAATCACTTTCATTGAAAGGGGTTGCCAAGCTTCCAAAAATCTACGAGTTTCCGGAAATCTCAGCAAACATTTTTTCACCCAATCTTGATGATACTTCCATTTAATGATCAGTACACCAATCCCACGTGGCTCACCAAATTTCGTTCTTATAGGTTAAAGCGTTCCTTTGCAGTAACCGTTTTCATGTTTAGGTTTCACTCTGTTTTCTCCTATATGGATACATGTAGTTGGAACTCTAAATCAAACACGGTTTGTGCTAGCTCTTTGAAACTTGTCACAATGGTGTAGTTCCAAGTTCTATCGCTATGGTTTGTGTCCTATGGAGGTAGCCCAAAGATAGACTGACGAGTATAACTTTCATTGAAAGGGGTTGCCAAATTCCTAAAAACTACGAGTTTCCGGAAATCTCTGCAAACATTTTTTCACCCAATCTTGATGATACTTGCAGGTAATGATAAGTACACCAATCCCACTTGGCTCACCAAATTTAGTTCTTCTAGGTTAAACCCTTCCTTTGCAATAACCGTTTTCATGTTTAGGTTTCACTCTGTTTTCTCCTATATGGATACATGTAGTTGGAACTCTAAATCAAACACGATTTGTGCTAGCTCTTTGAAACTTTTCACAATGATGTAGTTCCAAGTTTTATCGCTATGGTTTGTGTCCTATGGAAGTAGCCCAAAGATAGACTGACGAGAATCACTTTCATTGAAAGGGGTTGCCAAGCTTCCAAAAAACTACGAGTTTCCGGAAATCTCAGCAAACATTTTTTCTCCCAATCTTGATGATACTTGCAGGTAATGATCAGTACACTAATCCCATTTGGCTCACCAAATTTCGTTCATCTAGGTTAAACCCTTCCTTTGAAATAACCGTTTTGATGTTTAGGTTTCACTCTGTTTTCTCCTATATGGATACATGTAGTTGGAACTCTAAATTAAACACGGTTTGTGCTAGCTCTTTGAAACTTGGCACAATAATGTAGTTCCAACTTCTATGGCTATGTTTTGTGTCCAATTGAAATAGCCCTAAGCAGAGACTGACGAGTATAACTTTCATTGAATGGGGTTGCCAAGCTTCCAAAAAACTAAGAGTTTCCGGAAATCTCAGCAAACATTTTTTCTCCCAATCTTGATGATACTTGCAGGTAATGATCAGTACACCAATCCCACTTGGCTCACCAAATTTCGTTCTTCTAGGTTAAACCGTTCCTTTGCAATAACTGTTTTCATGTTTAGGTTTCACTCTGTTTTCTCCTATATGGATACATGTAGTTGGAACTCTAAATAAAACACGGTTTGTGCTAGCTCTTTGAAACTTGGCACAATGATGTAGTTCCAAGTTCTATCGCTATGGTTTATGTCCTATGGAAGTAGCCCAAAGAGAGACTGACGAGAATCACTTTCATTGAAAGGGGTTGCCAAGCTTCCAAAAAACTATGAGTTTCCGGAAATCTCAGCAAACATTTTTTCACCCAATCTTGATGATACTTGCAGGTAATGATCAGTACACCAATCCAACTAGGCTCACCAAATTTCGTTCTTCTAGGTTAAACCGTTCCTTTGCAGTAACCGTTTTCATGTTTAGGTTTCACTCTGTTTCCTCCTATATGGATACATGTAGTTGGAACTCTAAATCAAACACGGTTTGTGCTAGCTCTTTGAAACATGGCACAATAATGTAGTTCAATGTTCTATGGCTATGTTTTGTGTCCAATTGAAGTAGCCCCAAGCAGAGACTGACGAGTATAACTTTCATTGAAAGGGGTTGCCAGGCTTCCAAAAAACTACGAGTTTCCGGAAATCTCTGCAAACTTTTTTTCGCCCAAACTTGATGATACTTGCAGGTAATGATCAGTATACCAGTCCCACTTTTCTCACCAAATTTCGTTCTTCTAGGTTAAACCGTGCCTTTGCAGTAACCGTTTTCATGTTTAGGTTTCACTCTGTTTTCTCCTATATGGATACATGTAGTTGGAACTCTAAATCAAACACGGTTTGTGCTAGCTCTTTGAAACTTGTCACAATGGTGTAGTTCCAAGTTCTATCGCTATGGTTTGTGTCCTTTGGAAGTAGCCCAAAGATAGACTGACGAGTATAACTTTCATTGAAAGGGGTTGCCAAGATTCCAAAAAACTACGAGTTTCCTGAAATCTCTGCAAACATTTTTTCACCCAATCTTGATGATACTTGCAGGTAATGATCAGTACACCAATCCCACTTGGCTCACCAAATTTCGTTCTTCTAGGTTAAACCGTTCCTTTGCAATAACCGTTTACATGTTTAGGTTTCAATATGTTTTCTCTTATATGGATACATGTAGTTGGAACTCTAAAACAAACACGGTTTGTGCTAGCTCTTTGAAACTTGGCAAAATAATGTAGTTCCAAGTTCTATGGCTATGGTTTGTGTCCTGTGGAAGTAGCCCCAAGCAGAGACTGACGAGAATCACATTCATTGAAAGGGGTTGCCAAGCTTCCAAAAAACTACGAGTTTCCGGAAATCTCTGCAAACATTTTTTCACCCAATCTTGATGATACTTGCAGGTAATGATCAGTACACCAATCCCACTTGGCTCACCAAATTTGGTTCTTCTAGGTTAAACCGTTCCTTTGCAATAACCGTTTTCATGTTTAGGTTTCACTCTGTTTTCTCCTATATGGATACATGTAGTTGGAACTCTAAATCAAACACGGTTTGTGCTAGCTCTTTGAAACTTGGAACAATTATTAGTTCCAAGTTCTATCACTATGGTTTGTGTCCTATTGAAGTAGTCCTAAGCAGAGACTGACGAGAATCACATTCATTGAAAGGAGTTGCCTAGTTTCCAAAAAACTACGAGTTTCCGGAAATCTCAGCAAACATTTTTTCACCCAATCGTGATGATACTTGCAGGTAATGATCAGTACACGAATCCCAATTGGCTCACCAAATTTCGTTCTTATACGTTAAAGCGTTCCTTTGCAGTAACCGTTTTCATGTTTAGGTTTCACTCTGTTTTCTCCTATATGGATACATGTAGTTGGAACTCTAAATCAAACACAGTTTGTGCTAGCTCTTTGAAACTTGGCACAATGATGTAGTTCCAAGTTCTATCTCGATGGTTTGTGTCCTATTGAAGTAGCCCCAAGCAAAGACTGACGAGAATCACTTTCATTGAAAGGGGTTGCCAAGCTTCAAAAAACTACGAGTTTCCGGAAATCTCAGCAAACATTTTTTCACCCAATCTTGATGATACTTGCAGGTAATGATCAGTATACCAGTCCCACTTGGCTCACAAAATTTCGTTCTTCTAGGTTAAGCCATTCCTTTGCAGTAACCGTTTTCATGTTTAGGTTTCACTGTGTTTTCTCCTATATCGGTAAATGTATTTGGAACTCTATATCAAACACGGTTTGTGATAGCTCTTTTCTACTTGGCCCTATGTTGTAGTTCCAAGTTCTATCGCTATGGTTTGTGTCCTATTGAAGTAGCCCTAAGCAGAGACTGACGAGTATAACTTTCATTGAAAGGGGTTGCCAAGCTTCCAAAAAACTACGAGTTTCCGGAAATCTCTGCAAACATTTTTTCACCCAATCTTGATGATACTTCCAGGTAATGATCAGTACACCAATCCCACTTGGCTCACCAAATTTCGTTCTTCTAGGTTAAACCGTTCCTTTGCAATAACCGTTTACATGTTTAGGTTTCAATAAGTTTTCTCTTATATGGATACACGTAGTTGGAACTCTAAAACAAACACGGTTTGTGCTAGCTCTTTGAAACTTGGCACAATAATGTAGTTCCAAGTTCTATGGCTATGGTTTGTGTCCTGTGGAAGTAGCCCCAAGCAGAGACTGACGAGAATCACTTTCATTGAAAGGGGTTACCAAGCTTCCAAAAATCTACGAGTTTCCGGAAATCTCAGCAAACCTTTTTTCTCCCAATCTTGATGATACTTGCAGGTAATGATCAGGACACCAATCCCACTTGGCTCACCAAATTTCGTTCTTCTAGGTTAAACCGTTCCTGTGCAAAAACCGTTTTCATGTTTAGGTTTCACTCTGTTTCTCCTTTATGGATACATGTAGTTGGAACTCTAAATCAAACACGGTTTGTGCTAGCTCTTTGAAACTTGGCACAATTATGTAGTTCCAAGTTCTATCACTATGGTTTGTGTCCTATTGAAGTAGTCCTAAGCAGAGACTGACGAGAATCACATTCATTGAAAGGAGTTGCCTAGTTTCCAAAAAACTACGAGTTTCCGGAAATCTCAGCAAACCTTTTTTCTCCCAATCTTGATGATACTTGCAGGTAATGATCAGTACACCAATCCCACTTGGCTCACCAAATTTGGTTCTTCTAGGTTAAACCCTTCCTTTGCAATAACCGTTTTCATGTTTAGGTTTCACTCTGTTTTCTCCTACATGGATACATGTAGTTGGAACTCTAAATCAAACACGGTTTGTGCTAGCTCTTTGAAACTTGTCACAATGATGTAGTTCCAAGTTCTATCGCTATGGTTTGTGTCCTATGGAAGTAGCCCCAAGCAGAGACTGAGGAGAATCACTTTCATTGAAAGGCGTTGCCAAGCTTCCAAAAAACTACGAGTTTCCGGAAATCTCAGCAAACATTTTTTCTCCCAATCTTGATGATACTTGCAGGTAATGATCAGTACACCAATCCCACGTGGCTCACCAAATTTCGTTCTTCTAGGTTAAACCGTTCCTTTGCAATAACCGTTTTCATGTTTAGGTTTCACTCTGTTTTCTACTATATGGATACATGTAGTTGGAACTCTAAATCAAACACGGTTTATGCTAGCTCTTTGAAACTTGGCACAATGATGTAGTTCCAAGTTCTATCGCTATGGTTTGTGTCCTATGGAAGTAGCCCCAAGGAGAGACTGACGAGAATCACTTTCATTGAAAGGCGTTGCCAAGCTTCCAAAAAACTACGAGTTTCCGGAAATCTCAGCAAACATTTTTTCTCACAATCTTGATGATACTTGCAGGTAATGATCACTACACCAGTCCCACTTGGCTCACCAAATTTCGTTCATCTAGGTTAAACCCTTCCTTTGAAATAACCGTTTTGATGTTTAGGTTTCACTCTGTTTTCTCCTATATGGATACATGTAGTTGGAACTCTAAATCAAACACGGTTTGTGCTAGCTCTTTGAAACATGGCACAATTATGTAGTTCCAAGTTCTATCACTATGGTTTGTGTCCTATTGAAGTAGTCCTAAGCAGAGACTGACGAGAATCACATTCATTGAAAGGAGTTGCCTAGTTTCCAAAAAACTACGAGTTTCCGGAAATCTCAGCAAATATTTTTTCACCCAATCTTGATGATACTTCGATTTAATGATCAGTACATCAATCCCACTGGGGTCACCAAATTTCGTTCTTCTAGATTAAACCGTTCCTTTGCAGGAACCGTTTTCATGTTTAGGTTTCACTCTGTTTTCTCCTATATGGATACATGTAGTTGGAACTCTAAATCAAACACGGTTTGTGCTAGCTCTTTGAAACTTGGCACAATGATGTAGTTCCAAGTTCTATCGCTATGGTTTGTGTCCTATTGAAATAGCCCCAAGCAGAGACTGACTAGAATCACTTTCATTGAAAGGGGTTGCCAAGCTTCCAAAAAAACTGCGAGTTTCCGGAAATCTCAGCAAACATTTTTTCACCCAATCTTGATGATACTTGCGGGTAATGATCAGTATACCAGGCCCACTTGGCTCACCAAATTTGGTTCTTCTAGGTTAAACCGTTCCTTTGCAATAACCGTTTTCATGTTTAGGTTTCAATCAGTTTTCTCCTATATGGATACATGTAGTTGGAAGTCTAAATCAAACACGGTTTGTGCTAGCTCTTTGAAACTTGGCACTATAATGTAGTTCCAAGTTCTATCACTATGGTTTGTATCCTATTGAAGTAGCCCTAAGCAGAGACTGACGAGAATCCCATTCATTGAAAGGAGTTGCCTAGTTTCCAAAAAACTACGAGTTTCCGGAAATCTCAGCAAACATTTTTTCACCCAATCTTGATGATACTTGCAGGTAATGATCAGTACACCAATCCCACTTGGCTCACCAAATTTCGTTCTTCTAGGTTAAACCGTTCCTTTGTAGTCACCGTTTTCATGTTTAGGTTTCACTCTGTTTTCTCCTATATGGATAAATGTAGTTGGAACACTAAATCAAACACGGTTTGTGCTAGCTCTTTGAAAATTGGCACAATTATGTAGTTCCATTTTCTATCACTATGGTTTGTGACCGATGGAGGTAGCCCCAAGCAGAGACAGCTGAGAATCACTTTCATTGAAAGGGGTTGCCAAGCTTCCAAAAATCTACGAGTTTCCTGTAATATCAGCAAACATATTTTAACCCAATCTTGATGATACTTCCATTTAATGATCAGTACATCAATCCCACTGGGGTCACGAAATTTCGTTCTTCTAGGTTAAATCGTTCCTTTGCAGTAACCGTTTTCATGTTTAGGTTTCACTCTGTTTTCTCCTATATGGATACATGTAGTTGGAACTCTAAATCAAACACCGTTTGTGCAAGCTCTTTGAAACTTGGCACAATAATGTAGTTCCAAGTTCTATGGCTATGGTTTTTGTCCTATGGAAGTAGCCCCAAGCAGAGACTGATGACAATCACTTTCATTGAAAGGGGTTGCCAAGCTTCCAAAAAACTACGAGTTTCCTGAAAACTCAGCAAACATTTTTTCACCCAATCCTGATGATACTTGCAGGTAATGATCAGTACACCAATCCCACTTGGCTCACCAAATTTCGTTCTTATAGGTTAAAGCGTTCCTTTGCAGTAACCGTTTTCATGTTTAGGTTTCACTCTGTTTTCTCCTATATGGATACATGTAGTTGGAACTCTAAATCAAACACGGTTTGTGCTAGCCCTTTGAAACTTGGCACAATGATGTAGTTCCAAGTTCTATGGCTATGGTTTGTGTCCTATGGAAGTAGCCCAAAGCATAGACTGACGAGAATCACTTTCATTGAAAGGCGTTGCCAAGCTTCCAAAAAACTACGAGTTTCCGGAAATCTCAGCAAACATTTTTTTCACCCAATCTTGATGATACTTGCAGGTAATGATAAGTACACCAATCCCACTTGGCTCACCAAATTTAGTTCTTCTAGGTTAAACCCTTCCTTTGCAATAACCGTTTTCATGTTTAGGTTTCACTCTGTTTTCTCCTATATGGATACATGTAGTTGGAACTCTAAATCAAACACGATTTGTGCTAGCTCTTTGAAACTTTTCACAATGATGTAGTTCCAAGTTTTATCGCTATGGTTTGTGTCCTATGGAAGTAGCCCAAAGATAGACTGACGAGAATCACTTTCATTGAAAGGGGTTGCCAAGCTTCCAAAAAACTACGAGTTTCCGGAAATCTCAGCAAACATTTTTCTCCCAATCTTGATGATACTTGCAGGTAATGATCAGTACACTAATCCCATTTGGCTCACCAAATTTCGTTCATCTAGGTTAAACCCTTCCTTTGAAATAACCGTTTTGATGTTTAGGTTTCACTCTGTTTTCTCCTATATGGATACATGTAGTTGGAACTCTAAATTAAACACGGTTTGTGCTAGCTCTTTGAAACTTGGCACAATAATGTAGTTCCAACTTCTATGGCTATGTTTTGTGTCCAATTGAAATAGCCCTAAGCAGAGACTGACGAGTATAACTTTCATTGAATGGGGTTGCCAAGCTTCCAAAAAACTAAGAGTTTCCGGAAATCTCAGCAAACATTTTTTCTCCCAATCTTGATGATACTTGCAGGTAATGATCAGTACACCAATCCCACTTGGCTCACCAAATTTCGTTCTTCTAGGTTAAACCGTTCCTTTGCAATAACTGTTTTCATGTTTAGGTTTCACTCTGTTTTCTCCTATATGGATACATGTAGTTGGAACTCTAAATCAAACACGGTTTGTGCTAGCTCTTTGAAACTTGGCACAATGATGTAGTTCCAAGTTCTATCGCTATGGTTTGTGTCCTATGGAAGTAGCCCAAAGAGAGACTGACGAGAATCACTTTCATTGAAAGGGGTTGCCAAGCTTCCAAAAAACTATGAGTTTCCGGAAATCTCAGCAAACATTTTTTCACCCAATCTTGATGATACTTGCAGGTAATGATCAGTACACCAATCCAACTAGGCTCACCAAATTTCGTTCTTCTAGGTTAAACCGTTCCTTTGCAGTAACCGTTTTCATGTTTAGGTTTCACTCTGTTTCCTCCTATATGGATACATGTAGTTGGAACTCTAAATCAAACACGGTTTGTGCTAGCTCTTTGAAACATGGCACAATAATGTAGTTCAATGTTCTATGGCTATGTTTTGTGTCCAATTGAAGTAGCCCCAAGCAGAGACTGACGAGTATAACTTTCATTGAAAGGGGTTGCCAGGCTTCCAAAAAACTACGAGTTTCCGGAAATCTCTGCAAACTTTTTTTCGCCCAAACTTGATGATACTTGCAGGTAATGATCAGTATACCAGTCCCACTTTTCTCACCAATTTCGTTCTTCTAGGTTAAACCGTGCCTTTGCAGTAACCGTTTTCATGTTTAGGTTTCACTCTGTTTTCTCCTATATGGATACATGTAGTTGGAACTCTAAATCAAACACGGTTTGTGCTAGCTCTTTGAAACTTGTCACAATGGTGTAGTTCCAAGTTCTATCGCTATGGTTTGTGTCCTTTGGAAGTAGCCCAAAGATAGACTGACGACTATAACTTTCATTGAAAGGGGTTGCCAAGATTCCAAAAAACTACGAGTTTCCTGAAATCTCTGCAAACATTTTTTCACCCAATCTTGATGATACTTGCAGGTAATGATCAGTACACCAATCCCACTTGGCTCACCAAATTTCGTTCTTCTAGGTAAAACCGTTCCTTTGCAATAACCGTTTACATGTTTAGGTTTCAATATGTTTTCTCTTATATGGATACATGTAGTTGGAACTCTAAAACAAACACGGTTTTGTGCTAGCTCTTTGAAACTTGGCAAAATAATGTAGTTCCAAGTTCTATGGCTATGGTTTGTGTCCTGTGGAAGTAGCCCCAAGCAGAGACTGACGAAAATCACTTTCATTGAAAGGGGTTGCCAAGCTTCAAAAAAATTACGAGTTTCCGGAAATCTCTGCAAACATTTTTTCACCCAATCTTGATGATACTTGCAGGTAATGATCAGTACACCAATCCCACTTGGCTCACCAAATTTGGTTCTTCTAGGTTAAACCGTTCCTTTGCAATAACCGTTTTCATGTTTAGGTTTCACTCTGTTTTCTCCTATATGGATACATGTAGTTGGAACTCTAAATCAAACACGGTTTGTGCTAGCCCTTTGAAACTTGGCACAATGATGTAGTTCCAAGTTCTATGGCTATGGTTTGTGTCCTATGGAAGTAGCCCAAAGCATAGACTGACGAGAATCACTTTCATTGAAAGGCGTTGCCAAGCTTCCAAAAAACTACGAGTTTCCGGAAATCTCAGCAAACATTTTTTTCACCCAATCTTGATGATACTTGCAGGTAATGATAAGTACACCAATCCCACTTGGCTCACCAAATTTAGTTCTTCTAGGTTAAACCCTTCCTTTGCAATAACCGTTTTCATGTTTAGGTTTCACTCTGTTTTCTCCTATATGGATACATGTAGTTGGAACTCTAAATCAAACACGATTTGTGCTAGCTCTTTGAAACTTTTCACAATGATGTAGTTCCAAGTTTTATCGCTATGGTTTGTGTCCTATGGAAGTAGCCCAAAGATAGACTGACGAGAATCACTTTCATTGAAAGGGGTTGCCAAGCTTCCAAAAAACTACGAGTTTCCGGAAATCTCAGCAAACATTTTTTTCTCCCAATCTTGATGATACTTGCAGGTAATTATCAGTACACTAATCCCATTTGGCTCACCAAATTTCGTTCATCTAGGTTAAACCCTTCCTTTGAAATAACCGTTTTGATGTTTAGGTTTCACTCTGTTTTCTCCTATATGGATACATGTAGTTGGAACTCTAAATTAAACACGGTTTGTCTAGCTCTTTGAAACTTGGCACAATAATGTAGTTCCAACTTCTATGGCTATGTTTTGTGTCCAATTGAAATAGCCCTAAGCAGAGACTGACGAGTATAACTTTCATTGAATGGGGTTGCCAAGCTTCCAAAAAACTAAGAGTTTCCGGAAATCTCAGCAAACATTTTTTCTCCCAATCTTGATGATACTTGCAGGTAATGATCAGTACACCAATCCCACTTGGCTCACCAAATTTCGTTCTTCTAGGTTAAACCGTTCCTTTGCAATAACTGTTTTCATGTTTAGGTTTCACTCTGTTTTCTCCTATATGGATACATGTAGTTGGAACTCTAAATCAAACACGGTTTGTGCTAGCTCTTTGAAACTTGGCACAATGATGTAGTTCCAAGTTCTATCGCTATGGTTTGTGTCCTATGGAAGTAGCCCAAAGAGAGACTGACGAGAATCACTTTCATTGAAAGGGGTTGCCAAGCTTCCAAAAAACTATGAGTTTCCGGAAATCTCAGCAAACATTTTTTCACCCAATCTTGATGATACTTGCAGGTAATGATCAGTACACCAATCCAACTAGGCTCACCAAATTTCGTTCTTCTAGGTTAAACCGTTCCTTTGCAGTAACCGTTTTCATGTTTAGGTTTCACTCTGTTTCCTCCTATATGGATACATGTAGTTGGAACTCTAAATCAAACACGGTTTGTGCTAGCTCTTTGAAACATGGCACAATAATGTAGTTCAATGTTCTATGGCTATGTTTTGTGTCCAATTGAAGTAGCCCCAAGCAGAGACTGACGAGTATAACTTTCATTGAAAGGGGTTGCCAGGCTTCCAAAAAACTACGAGTTTCCGGAAATCTCTGCAAACTTTTTTTCGCCCAAACTTGATGATACTTGCAGGTAATGATCAGTATACCAGTCCCACTTTTCTCACCAAATTTCGTTCTTCTAGGTTAAACCGTGCCTTTGCAGTAACCGTTTTCATGTTTAGGTTTCACTCTGTTTTCTCCTATATGGATACATGTAGTTGGAACTCTAAATCAAACACGGTTTGTGCTAGCTCTTTGAAACTTGTCACAATGGTGTAGTTCCAAGTTCTATCGCTATGGTTTGTGTCCTTTGGAAGTAGCCCAAAGATAGACTGACGACTATAACTTTCATTGAAAGGGGTTGCCAAGATTCCAAAAAACTACGAGTTTCCTGAAATCTCTGCAAACATTTTTTCACCCAATCTTGATGATACTTGCAGGTAATGATCAGTACACCAATCCCACTTGGCTCACCAAATTTCGTTCTTCTAGGTAAAACCGTTCCTTTGCAATAACCGTTTACATGTTTAGGTTTCAATATGTTTTCTCTTATATGGATACATGTAGTTGGAACTCTAAAACAAACACGGTTTGTGCTAGCTCTTTGAAACTTGGCAAAATAATGTAGTTCCAAGTTCTATGGCTATGGTTTGTGTCCTGTGGAAGTAGCCCCAAGCAGAGACTGACGAGAATCACTTTCATTGAAAGGGGTTGCCAAGCTTCAAAAAAATTACGAGTTTCCGGAAATCTCTGCAAACATTTTTTCACCCAATCTTGATGATACTTGCAGGTAATGATCAGTACACCAATCCCACTTGGCTCACCAAATTTGGTTCTTCTAGGTTAAACCGTTCCTTTGCAATAACCGTTTTCATGTTTAGGTTTCACTCTGTTTTCTCCTATATGGATACATGTAGTTGGAACTCTAAATCAAACACGGTTTGTGCTAGCTCTTTGAAACTTGGAACAATTATTAGTTCCAAGTTCTATCACTATGGTTTGTGTCCTATTGAAGTAGTCCTAAGCAGAGACTGACGAGAATCACATTCATTGAAAGGAGTTGCCTAGTTTCCAAAAAACTACGAGTTTCCGGAAATCTCAGCAAACATTTTTTTCACCCAATCGTGATGATACTTGCAGGTAATGATCAGTACACGAATCCCAATTGGCTCACCAAATTTCGTTCTTATACGTTAAAGCGTTCCTTTGCAGTAACCGTTTTCATGTTTAGGTTTCACTCTGTTTTCTCCTATATGGATACATGTAGTTGGAACTCTAAATCAAACACAGTTTGTGCTAGCTCTTTGAAACTTGGCACAATGATGTAGTTCCAAGTTCTATCTCGATGGTTTGTGTCCTATTGAAGTACCCCAAGCAAAGACTGACGAGAATCACTTTCATTGAAAGGGGTTGCCAAGCTTCAAAAAACTACGAGTTTCCGGAAATCTCAGCAAACATTTTTTCACCCAATCTTGATGATACTTGCAGGTAATGATCAGTATACCAGTCCCACTTGGCTCACAAAATTTCGTTCTTCTAGGTTAAGCCATTCCTTTGCAGTAACCGTTTTCATGTTTAGGTTTCACTGTGTTTTCTCCTATATCGGTAAATGTATTTGGAACTCTATATCAAACACGGTTTGTGATAGCTCTTTTCTACTTGGCCCTATGTTGTAGTTCCAAGTTCTATCGCTATGGTTTGTGTCCTATTGAAGTAGCCCTAAGCAGAGACTGACGAGTATAACTTTCATTGAAAGGGGTTGCCAAGCTTCCAAAAAACTACGAGTTTCCGGAAATCTCTGCAAACATTTTTTCACCCAATCTTGATGATACTTGCAGGTAATGATCAGTACACCAATCCCACTTGGCTCACCAAATTTCGTTCTTCTAGGTTAAACCGTTCCTTTGCAATAACCGTTTACATGTTTAGGTTTCAATAAGTTTTCTCTTATATGGATACACGTAGTTGGAACTCTAAAACAAACACGGTTTGTGCTAGCTCTTTGAAACTTGGCACAATAATGTAGTTCCAAGTTCTATGGCTATGGTTTGTGTCCTATGGAAGTAGCCCCAAGCAGAGACTGACGAGAATCACTTTCATTGAAAGGGGTTACCAAGCTTCCAAAAATCTACGAGTTTCCGGAAATCTCAGCAAACCTTTTTTCTCCCAATCTTGATGATACTTGCAGGTAATGATCAGGACACCAATCCCACTTGGCTCACCAAATTTCGTTCTTCTAGGTTAAACCGTTCCTGTGCAAAAACCGTTTTCATGTTTAGGTTTCACTCTGTTTCTCCTATATGGATACATGTAGTTGGAACTCTAAATCAAACACGGTTTGTGCTAGCTCTTTGAAACTTGGCACAATTATGTAGTTCCAAGTTCTATCACTATGGTTTGTGTCCTATTGAAGTAGTCCTAAGCAGAGACTGACGAGAATCACATTCATTGAAAGGAGTTGCCTAGTTTCCAAAAAACTACGAGTTTCCGGAAATCTCAGCAAACCTTTTTTCTCCCAATCTTGATGATACTTGCAGGTAATGATCAGTACACCAATCCCACTTGGCTCACCAAATTTGGTTCTTCTAGGTTAAACCCTTCCTTTGCAATAACCGTTTTCATGTTTAGGTTTCACTCTGTTTTCTCCTACATGGATACATGTAGTTGGAACTCTAAATCAAACACGGTTTGTGCTAGCTCTTTGAAACTTGTCACAATGATGTAGTTCCAAGTTCTATCGCTATGGTTTGTGTCCTATGGAAGTAGCCCCAAGCAGAGACTGACGAGAATCACTTTCATTGAAAGGCGTTGCCAAGCTTCCAAAAAACTACGAGTTTCCGGAAATCTCAGCAAACATTTTTTCTCCCAATCTTGATGATACTTGCAGGTAATGATCAGTACACCAATCCCACGTGGCTCACCAAATTTCGTTCTTCTAGGTTAAACCGTTCCTTTGCAATAACCGTTTTCATGTTTAGGTTTCACTCTGTTTTCTACTATATGGATACATGTAGTTGGAACTCTAAATCAAACACGGTTTATGCTAGCTCTTTGAAACTTGGCACAATGATGTAGTTCCAAGTTCTATCGCTATGGTTTGTGTCCTATGGAAGTAGCCCCAAGGAGAGACTGACGAGAATCACTTTCATTGAAAGGCGTTGCCAAGCTTCCAAAAAACTACGAGTTTCCGGAAATCTCAGGAAACATTTTTTCTCACAATCTTGATGATACTTGCAGGTAATGATCACTACACCAGTCCCACTTGGCTCACCAAATTTCGTTCATCTAGGTTAAACCCTTCCTTTGAAATAACCGTTTTGATGTTTAGGTTTCACTCTGTTTTCTCCTATATGGATACATGTAGTTGGAACTCTAAATCAAACACGGTTTGTGCTAGCTCTTTGAAACATGGCACAATTATGTAGTTCCAAGTTCTATCACTATGGTTTGTGTCCTATTGAAGTAGTCCTAAGCAGAGACTGACGAGAATCACATTCATTGAAAGGAGTTGCCTAGTTTCCAAAAAACTACGAGTTTCCGGAAATCTCAGCAAATATTTTTTCACCCAATCTTGATGATACTTCGATTTAATGATCAGTACATCAATCCCACTGGGGTCACCAAATTTCGTTCTTCTAGATTAAACCGTTCCTTTGCAGGAACCGTTTTCATGTTTAGGTTTCACTCTGTTTTCTCCTATATGGATACATGTAGTTGGAACTCTAAATCAAACACGGTTTGTGCTAGCTCTTTGAAACTTGGCACAATGATGTAGTTCCAAGTTCTATCGCTATGGTTTGTGTCCTATTGAAATAGCCCCAAGCAGAGACTGACTAGAATCACTTTCATTGAAAGGGGTTGCCAAGCTTCCAAAAAAACTGCGAGTTTCCGGAAATCTCAGCAAACATTTTTTCACCCAATCTTGATGATACTTGCGGGTAATGATCAGTATACCAGGCCCACTTGGCTCACCAAATTTGGTTCTTCTAGGTTAAACCGTTCCTTTGCAATAACCGTTTTCATGTTTAGGTTTCAATCAGTTTTCTCCTATATGGATACATGTAGTTGGAAGTCTAAATCAAACACGGTTTGTGCTAGCTCTTTGAAACTTGGCACTATAATGTAGTTCCAAGTTCTATCACTATGGTTTGTATCCTATTGAAGTAGCCCTAAGCAGAGACTGACGAGAATCCCATTCATTGAAAGGAGTTGCCTAGTTTCCAAAAAACTACGAGTTTCCGGAAATCTCAGCAAACATTTTTTCACCCAATCTTGATGATACTTGCAGGTAATGATCAGTACACCAATCCCACTTGGCTCACCAAATTTCGTTCTTCTAGGTTAAACCGTTCCTTTGTAGTCACCGTTTTCATGTTTAGGTTTCACTCTGTTTTCTCCTATATGGATAAATGTAGTTGGAACACTAAATCAAACACGGTTTGTGCTAGCTCTTTGAAAATTGGCACAATTATGTAGTTCCATTTTCTATCACTATGGTTTGTGACCGATGGAGGTAGCCCCAAGCAGAGACAGCTGAGAATCACTTTCATTGAAAGGGGTTGCCAAGCTTCCAAAAATCTACGAGTTTCCTGTAATATCAGCAAACATATTTTAACCCAATCTTGATGATACTTCCATTTAATGATCAGTACATCAATCCCACTGGGGTCACGAAATTTCGTTCTTCTAGGTTAAATCGTTCCTTTGCAGTAACCGTTTTCATGTTTAGGTTTCACTCTGTTTTCTCCTATATGGATACATGTAGTTGGAACTCTAAATCAAACACCGTTTGTGCAAGCTCTTTGAAACTTGGCACAATAATGTAGTTCCAAGTTCTATGGCTATGGTTTTTGTCCTATGGAAGTGGCCCCAAGCAGAGACTGATGAGAATCACTTTCATTGAAAGGGGTTGCCAAGCTTCCAAAAAACTACGAGTTTCCTGAAAACTCAGCAAACATTTTTTCACCCAATCCTGATGATACTTGCAGGTAATGATCAGTACACCAATCCCACTTGGCTCACCAAATTTCGTTCTTATAGGTTAAAGCGTTCCTTTGCAGTAACCGTTTTCATGTTTAGGTTTCACTCTGTTTTCTCCTATATGGATACATGTAGTTGGAACTCTAAATCAAACACGGTTTGTGCTAGCCCTTTGAAACTTGGCACAATGATGTAGTTCCAAGTTCTATGGCTATGGTTTGTGTCCTATGGAAGTAGCCCAAAGCATAGACTGACGAGAATCACTTTCATTGAAAGGCGTTGCCAAGCTTCCAAAAAACTACGAGTTTCCGGAAATCTCAGCAAACATTTTTTTCACCCAATCTTGATGATACTTGCAGGAAATGATCTGTACACCAATCCCACTTGGCTCACCCAATTTCGTTCTTCTATTTTAAACCCTTCCTTTGTAATAACCGTTTTCATGTTTAGGTTTCACTCTGTTTTCTCCTATATGGATACATGTAGTAGGAACTCTAAATCAAACACGGTTTGTGCTAGCTCTTTGAAACTTGTCACAATGGTGTAGTTCCAAGTTCTATCGCTATGGTTTGTGTCCTATGGAAGTAGCCCAAAGATAGACTGACGAGTATAACTTTCATTGAAAGGGGTTGCCAAGATTCCTAAAAACTACGAGTTTCCGGAAATCTCTGCAAACATTTTTTCACCCAATCTTGATGATACTTGCAGGTAATGATCAGTACACCAATCCCACTTGGCTCACCAAATTTCGTTCTTCTAGGTTAAACCGTTCCTTTGCAATAACCGTTTACATGTTTAGGTTTCAATAAGTTTTCTCTTATATGGATACACGTAGTTGGAACTCTAAAACAAACACGGTTTGTGCTAGCTCTTTGAAACTTGGCACAATAATGTAGTTCCAAGTTCTATGGCTATGGTTTGTGTCCTGTTGAAGTAGCCCCAAGCAGAGACTGACGAGAATCACTTTCATTGAAAGGGGTTGCCAAGCTTCCAAAAATCTACGAGTTTCCGGAAATCTCAGCAAACCTTTTTTCTCCCAATCTTGATGATACTTGCAGGTAATGATCAGTACACCAATCCCACTTGGCTCACCAAATTTCATTCTTCTAGGTGAAACCGTTCCTGTGCAAAAACCGTTTTCATGTTTAGGTTTCACTCTGTTTCTCCTATATGGATACATGTAGTTGGAACTCTAAATCAAACACGGTTTGTGCTAGCTCTTTGAAACTTGGCACAATTATGTAGTTCCAAGTTCTATCACTATGGTTTGTGTCCTATTGAAGTAGTCCTAAGCAGAGACTGACGAGAATCACATTCATTGAAAGGAGTTGCCTAGTTTCCAAAAAACTACGAGTTTCCGGAAATCTCAGCAAATATTTTTTCACCCAATCTTGATGATACTTCGATTTAATGATCAGTACATCAATCCCACTGGGGTCACCAAATTTCGTTCTTCTAGGTTAAACCGTTCCTTTGCAGGAACCGTTTTCATGTTTAGGTTTCACTCTGTTTTCTCCTATATGGATACATGTAGTTGGAACTGTAAATCAAACACGGTTTGTGCTAGCTCTTTGAAACTTGGCACAATGATGTAGTTCCAAGTTCTATCGCTATGGTTTGTGTCCTATTGAAATAGCCCCAAGCAGAGACTGACTAGAATCACTTTCATTGAAAGGGGTTGCCAAGCTTCCAAAAAAACTGCGAGTTTCCGGAAATCTCAGCAAACATTTTTTCACCCAATCTTGATGATACTTGCGGGTAATGATCAGTATACCAGGCCCACTTGGCTCACCAAATTTGGTTCTTCTAGGTTAAACCGTTCCTTTGCAATAACCGTTTTCATGTTTAGGTTTCAATCAGTTTTCTCCTATATGGATACATGTAGTTGGAAGTCTAAATCAAACACGGTTTGTGCTAGCTCTTTGAAACTTGGCACTATAATGTAGTTCCAAGTTCTATCACTATGGTTTGTATCCTATTGAAGTAGCCCTAAGCATAGACTGACGAGAATCCCATTCATTGAAAGGAGTTGCCTAGTTTCCAAAAAACTACGAGTTTCCGGAAATCTCAGCAAACATTTTTTCACCCAATCTTGATGATACTTGCAGGTAATGATCAGTACACCAATCCCACTTGGCTCACCAAATTTCGTTCTTCTAGGTTAAACCGTTCCTTTGTAGTCACCGTTTTCATGTTTAGGTTTCACTCTGTTTTCTCCTATATGGATAAATGTAGTTGGAACACTAAATCAAACACGGTTTGTGCTAGCTCTTTGAAAATTGGCACAATTATGTAGTTCCATTTTCTATCACTATGGTTTGTGACCGATGGAGGTAGCCCCAAGCAGAGACAGCTGAGAATCACTTTCATTGAAAGGGGTTGCCAAGCTTCCAAAAATCTACGAGTTTCCTGTAATATCAGCAAACATATTTTAACCCAATCTTGATGATACTTCCATTTAATGATCAGTACATCAATCCCACTGGGGTCACAAAATTTCGTTCTTCTAGGTTAAATCGTTCCTTTGCAGTAACCGTTTTCATGTTTAGGTTTCACTCTGTTTTCTCCTATATGGATACATGTAGTTGGAACTCTAAATCAAACACCGTTTGTGCAAGCTCTTTGAAACTTGGCACAATAATGTAGTTCCAAGTTCTATGGCTATGGTTTGTGTCCTATGGAAGTAGCCCCAAGCAGAGACTGATGAGAATCACTTTCATTGAAAGGGGTTGCCAAGCTTCCAAAAAACTACGAGTTTCCTGAAAACTCAGCAAACATTTTTTCACCCAATCCTGATGATACTTGCAGGTAATGATCAGTACACCAATCCCACTTGGCTCACCAAATTTCGTTCTTATAGGTTAAAGCGTTCCTTTGCAGTAACCGTTTTCATGTTTAGGTTTCACTCTGTTTTCTCCTATATGGATACATGTAGTTGGAACTCTAAATCAAACACGGTTTGTGCTAGCCCTTTGAAACTTGGCACAATGATGTAGTTCCAAGTTCTATCGCTATGGTTTGTGTCCTATGGAAGTAGCCCAAAGCATAGACTGACGAGAATCACTTTCATTGAAAGGCGTTGCCAAGCTTCCAAAAAACTACGAGTTTCCGGAAATCTCAGCAAACATTTTTTTCACCCAATCTTGATGATACTTGCAGGAAATGATCTGTACACCAATCCCACTTGGCTCACCGAATTTCGTTCTTCTATTTTAAACCCTTCCTTTGTAATAACCGTTTTCATGTTTAGGTTTCACTCTGTTTTCTCCTATATGGATACATGTAGTAGGAACTCTAAATCAAACACGGTTTGTGCTAGCTCTTTGAAACTTGTCACAATGGTGTAGTTCCAAGTTCTATCGCTATGGTTTGTGTCCTATGGAAGTAGCCCAAAGATAGACTGACGAGGATAACTTTCATTGAAAGGGGTTGCCAAGATTCCTAAAAACTACGAGTTTCCGGAAATCTCTGCAAACATTTTTCACCCAATCTTGATGATACTTGCAGGTAATGATCAGTACACCAATCCCACTTGGCTCACCAAATTTCGTTCTTCTAGGTTAAACCGTTCCTTTGCAATAACCGTTTACATGTTTAGGTTTCAATAAGTTTTCTCTTATATGGATACATGTAGTTGGAACTCTAAAACAAACACGGTTTGTGCTAGCTCTTTGAAACTTGGCACAATAATGTAGTTCCAAGTTCTATGGCTATGGTTTGTGTCCTGTTGAAGTAGCCCCAAGCAGAGACTGACGAGAATCACTTTCATTGAAAGGGGTTGCCAAGCTTCCAAAAATCTACGAGTTTCCGGAAATCTCAGCAAACATTTTTTCTCCCAATCTTGATGATACTTGCAGGTAATGATCAG
Source organism: Urocitellus parryii (assembly GCF_045843805.1). Classification (NCBI taxonomy): domain Eukaryota; kingdom Metazoa; phylum Chordata; class Mammalia; order Rodentia; family Sciuridae; genus Urocitellus; species Urocitellus parryii. Next base: position 34,349 of record NW_027553401.1, read on the forward strand.
TACACCAATCCCACTTGGCTCACCAAATTTCATTCTTCTAGGTTAAACCGTTCCTGTGCAAAAACCGTTTTCATGTTTAGGTTTCACTCTGTTTCTCCTATATGGATACATGTAGTTGGAACTCTAAATCAAACACGGTTTGTGCTAGCTCTTTGAAACTTGGCACAATTATGTAGTTCCAAGTTCTATCACTATGGTTTGTGTCCTATTGAAGTAGTCCTAAGCAGAGACTGACGAGAATCACATTCATTGAAAGGAGTTGCCTAGTTTCCAAAAAACTACGAGTTTCCGGAAATCTCAGCAAATATTTTTTCACCCAATCTTGATGATACTTCGATTTAATGATCAGTACATCAATCCCACTGGGGTCACCAAATTTCGTTCTTCTAGGTTAAACCGTTCCTTTGCAGGAACCGTTTTCATGTTTAGGTTTCACTCTGTTTTCTCCTATATGGATACATGTAGTTGGAACTCTAAATCAAACACGGTTTGTGCTAGCTCTTTGAAACTTGGCACAATGATGTAGTTCCAAGTTCTATCGCTATGGTTTGTGTCCTATTGAAATAGCCCCAAGCAGAGACTGACTAGAATCACTTTCATTGAAAGGGGTTGCCAAGCTTCCAAAAAAACTGCGAGTTTCCGGAAATCTCAGCAAACATTTTTTCACCCAATCTTGATGATACTTGCGGGTAATGATCAGTATACCAGGCCCACTTGGCTCACCAAATTTGGTTCTTCTAGGTTAAACCGTTCCTTTGCAATAACCGTTTTCATGTTTAGGTTTCACTCTGTTTTCTCCTATATGGATAAATGTAGTTGGAACTCTAAATCAAACACGATTTGTGCTAGCTCTTTGAAACTTTTCACAATGATGTAGTTCCAAGTTTTATCGCTATGGTTTGTGTCCAATGGAAGTAGCCCAAAGATAGACTGACGAGAATCACTTTCATTGAAAGGGGTTGCCAAGCTTCCAAAAAACTACGAGTTTCCGGAAATCTCAGCAAACATTTTTTCTCCCAATCTTGATGATACTTGCAGGTAATGATCAGTACACTAATCCCATTTGGCTCACCAAATTTCGTTCATCTAGGTTAAACCCTTCCTTTGAAATAACCGTTTTGATGTTTAGGTTTCACTCTGTTTTCTCCTATATGGATACATGTAGTTGGAACTCTAAATTAAACACGGTTTGTGCTAGATCTTTGAAACTTGGCACAATAATGTAGTTCCAAGTTCTATGGCTATGTTTTGTGTCCAATTGAAATAGCCCCAAGCAGAGACTGACGAGTATAACTTTCATTGAAAGGGGTTGCCAAGCTTCCAAAAAACTAAGAGTTTCCGGAAATCTCTGCAAACATTTTTTCACCCAATCTTGATGACACTTGCAGGTAATGATCAGTATACCAGGCCCACTTGGCTCACCAATTTGGTTCTTCTAGGTTAAACCGTTCCTTTGCAATAACCGTTTTCATGTTTAGGTTTCAATCAGTTTTCTCCTATATGGATACATGTAGTTGGAACTCTAAATCAAACACCGTTTGTGCTAGCTCTTTGAAACTTGGCACAATTATGTAGTTCTAAGTTCTATGGCTATGGTTTGTGTCCGATGGCGGTAGCCCCAAGCAGAGACTGACGAGAATCACTTTCATTGAAAGGGGTTGCCAAGCTTCCAAAAATTTACGAGTTTCCGGAAATCTCAGCAAACATTTTTTCACCCAATCTTGATGATACTTCCATTTAATGATCAGTACACCAATCCCACTTGGCTCACCAAATTTCGTTCTTATAGGTTAAAGCGTTCCTTTGCAGTAACCGTTTTCATGTTTAGGTTTCACTCTGTTTTCTCCTATATGGATACATGTAGTTGGAACTCTAAATCAAACACAGTTTGTGCTAGCTCTTTGAAAATTGGCACAATGATGTAGTTCCAAGTTCTATCGCTATGGTTTGTGTCCTATGGAAGTAGCCCAAAGCATAGACTGACGAGAATCACTTTCATTGAAAGGGGTTGCCAAGCTTCCAAAAAACTACGAGTTTCCGGAAATCTCAGCAAACATTTTTTCACCCAATCTTGATGATACTTGCAGGTAATGATCTGTACACCAATCCCACTTGGCTCACCAAATTTCGTTCTTCTATTTTAAACCCTTCCTTTGCAGTAACCATTTTCATGTTTAGGATTCACTCTGTTTTCTCCTATATGGATACATGTAGTTGGAACTCTAAATCAAACACGGTTTGTGCTAGCTCTTTGAAACTTGTCACAATTGTGTAGTTCCAAGTTCTATCGCTATGGTTTGTGTCCTATGGAAGTAGCCCAAAGATAGACTGACGAGTATAACTTTCATTGAAAGGGGTTGCCAAGATTCCTAAAAACTACGAGTTTCCGGAAATCTCTGCAAACATTTTTTCACCCAATCTTGATGATACTTGCAGGTAATGATCAGTACACCAATCCCACTTGGCTCACCAAATTTCGTTCTTCTAGGTTAAACCGTTCCTTTGCAATAACCGTTTACATGTTTAGGTTTCAATAAGTTTTCTCTTATATGGATACACGTAGTTGGAACTCTAAAACAAACACGGTTTGTGCTAGCTCTTTGAAACTTGGCACAACAATGTAGTTCCAAGTTCTATGGCTATGGTTTGTGTCCTGTTGAAGTAGCCCCAAGCAGAGACTGACGAGAATCACTTTCATTGAAAGGGGTTGCCAAGCTTCCAAAAATCTACGAGTTTCCGGAAATCTCAGCAAACATTTTTTCTCCCAATCTTGATGATACTTGCAGGTAATGATCAGTACACCAATCCCACTTGGCTCACCAAATTTCATTCTTCTAGGTTAAACCGTTCCTGTGCAAAAACCGTTTTCATGTTTAGGTTTCACTCTGTTTCTCCTATATGGATACATGTAGTTGGAACTCTAAATCAAACACGGTTTGTGCTAGCTCTTTGAAACTTGGCACAATTATGTAGTTCCAAGTTCTATCACTATGGTTTGTGTCCTATTGAAGTAGTCCTAAGCAGAGACTGACGAGAATCACATTCATTGAAAGGAGTTGCCTAGTTTCCAAAAAACTACGAGTTTCCGGAAATCTCAGCAAATATTTTTTCACCCAATCTTGATGATACTTCAATTTAATGATCAGTACATCAATCCCACTGGGGTCACCAAATTTCGTTCTTCTAGGTTAAACCGTTTCTTTGCAGGAACCGTTTTCATGTTTAGGTTTCACTCTGTTTTCTCCTATATGGATACATGTAGTTGGAACTCTAAATCAAACACGGTTTGTGCTAGCTCTTTGAAACTTGGCACAATGATGTAGTTCCAAGTTCTATCGCTATGGTTTGTGTCCTATTGAAATAGCCCCAAGCAGAGACTGACTAGAATCACTTTCATTGAAAGGGGTTGCCAAGCTTCCAAAAAAACTGCGAGTTTCCGGAAATCTCAGCAAACATTTTTTCACCCAATCTTGATGATACTTGCGGGTAATGATCAGTATACCAGGCCCACTTGGCTCACCAAATTTGGTTCTTCTAGGTTAAACCGTTCCTTTGCAATAACCGTTTTCATGTTTAGGTTTCAATCAGTTTTCTCCTATATGGATACATGTAGTTGGAAGTCTAAATCAAACACGGTTTGTGCTAGCTCTTTGAAACTTGGCACTATAATGTAGTTCCAAGTTCTATCACTATGGTTTGTATCCTATTGAAGTAGCCCTAAGCAGAGACTGACGAGAATCCCATTCATTGAAAGGAGTTGCCTAGTTTCCAAAAAACTACGAGTTTCCGGAAATCTCAGCAAACATTTTTTCACCCAATCTTGATGATACTTGCAGGTAATGATCAGTACACCAATCCCACTTGGCTCACCAAATTTCGTTCTTCTAGGTTAAACCGTTCCTTTGTAGTCACCGTTTTCATGTTTAGGTTTCACTCTTTTTTCTCCTATATGGATACATGCAGTTGGAACACTAAATAAAACACGGTTTGTGCTAGCTCTTTGAAAATTGGCACAATTATGTAGTTCCAATTTCTATCACTATGGTTTGTGACCGATGGAGGTAGCCCCAAGCAGAGACAGCTGAGAATCACTTTCATTGAAAGGGGTTGCCAAGCTTCCAAAAATCTACGAGTTTCCTGTAATATCAGCAAACATTTTTTCACCCAATCTTGATGATACTTCCATTTAATGATCAGTACATCAATCCCACTGGGGTCACGAAATTTCGTTCTTCTAGGTTAAACCGTTCCATTTGCAGTAACCGTTTTCATGTTTAGGTTTCACTCTGTTTTCTCCTATATGGATACATGTAGTTGAACTCTAAATCAAACACCGTTTGTGCAAGCTCTTTGAAACTTGGCACAATAATGTAGTTCCAAGTTCTATGGCTATGGTTTGTGTCCTATGGAAGTAGCCCCAAGCAGAGACTGATGAGAATCACTTTCATTGAAAGGGGTTGCCAAGCTTCCAAAAAACTACGAGTTTCCTGAAAACTCAGCAAACATTTTTTCACCCAATCCTGATGATACTGCAGGTAATGATCAGTACACCAATCCCACTTGGCTCACCAAATTTCGTTCTTATAGGTTAAAGCGTTCCTTTGCAGTAACCGTTTCATGTTTAGGTTTCACTCTGTTTTCTCCTATATGGATACATGTAGTTGGAACTCTAAATCAAACACGGTTGTGCTAGCCCTTTGAAACTTGGCACAATGATGTAGTTCCAAGTTCTATCGCTATGGTTTGTGTCCTATGGAAGTAGCCCAAAGCATAGACTGACGAGAATCACTTTCATTTGAAAGGCGTTGCCAAGCTTCCAAAAACTACGAGTTTCCGGAAATCTCAGCAAACATTTTTTTCACCCAATCTTGATGATACTTGCAGGAAATGATCTGTACACCAATCCCACTTGGCTCACCGAATTTCGTTCTTCTATTTTAAACCATTCCTTTGTAATAACCGTTTTCATGTTTAGGTTTCACTCTGTTTTCTCCTATATGGATACATGTAGTAGGAACTCTAAATCAAACACGGTTTGTGCTAGCTCTTTGAAACTTGTCACAATGGTGTAGTTCCAAGTTCTATCGCTATGGTTTGTGTCCTATGGAAGTAGC